>NW_025344395.1:0-7670 GCF_016433145.1 Gracilinanus agilis
CATATAGTGAGTTAATGTTAAAGATCTTAAATCTCTAACTCAGATTCTCATACACAGGTGCCTGCAAGAACAGGCCAGAACAGTCTCCAACTTAACCACCTCCTCTCCCAGATCCAAAACGATACAGTAATTTAATATAAAAGAACAATGAGTGAAATATGAAGAGATTGTCTCCCATGAAAAGGCCTGCATGTTCTCACCACAATAGCCCAAGAGATATGTCAAACACACCTAACACATTGTCTCCAAAGATGAGGTGTATGGTGGGAATGGAATTCATGCCAACATTGAAGTAATCTTGAGAAAAATGATATAAAAATTAAAATCAGCAGATGGCACTTCAGATCAGCCACTGCAAACCTACTGGTTCTCTGGCTCTTCTCACTCCATTTTCGCTCAATTGTCCCACCCCCAAGGGGAACTGGACTGCTGGTAAATCTCCCTTAACCCCCCCACATGAAGATATTAACGGTGTATTCAAAAGCTGACTCTAATGAGCAAAGTGTTCATAGACCAGACTTATGGTTAAATTTCTAATATTTCACGTGATTGATCTATGAATCCTTAAACTGGATTGGGTTAAAATTTGGTTGAACTTAAAAATTAAGTCTCTGTTATTGTGAAAAGCTACAGCTAGTGGCAGACAGATTGAAGGAGTTTCTCAAACTCAAAGGCCTGACTTTCCATTTGAATAAGTTTTGGTCAGGGTTCAGGGAAGAGAGAGGTTTTTTCACTAGACAGAATAGATTTGCAAAATACTCTTCCTGAACACCTAGCTGTTCAATTGTGTTGCTACTCCTTCCTTTGTCTTTGTAATGGAATGTTGGGGACTGAGGTCTCAGGGTCAGAAAAGGCAAAGGTCTGTTCACCCCGGATGTCAGGTGAGGTCCAGGGTCTAAGGCCTGCGATCCCTCAGCTTCCACATTTCCCACCATCAAAATAGCTGATTCCCTCAGTTTCCACAAGTTGCTGATTGAGACAATCTCCTTTCCTAGGCACTGTTGTTTCCCAGATTTCTTTCCCAGACAGATAACATGTTTTATCAGCACCTGCTTCTCCCCTTTCTCAGTTACTGTTATGTCCCCAGTTACCCCCACCTTCAGTTCCTCTATCAAGGTTTTCTCTCTCAAGGCTACATTTGTTATGGGAAAGTTGCTTGACTTTTCATGAGAAAAATTCCTTGCGGTTTCTGCCTATATAGCTTTTGTTTTCATTCAATAAACCTGTACTGTACTTGATTTGCCATTAACAATTGAAGCCTAGCATTGATTGTCATCAGCAATAGATCCCTTCTGACCCCTAACTTTGACTTGACTCTTTTTTTTCACCAGCCCTTGCCTGTTCAGTCCCCCTTTCTGCGGCATTAACAATTGGATGCTAATATTATGTAAATACTTCTGCTGTTTCCCTTGTTTGATTGACATCCCCCAAACCCCCAATGCTGAAAACCTATAATAAATAGTGCAGTGGGGTCAGACTCTCTCTCTGTGAGCTGCCTCCCTGACACCCACGATAAAGATCTCTCTCTATGTCCCTTGTCTGTTTAACCGATGTCAATCCTTCCATAGTCCTTAAACTCCTCACCCATTGTTTTCCAGTCTTTAGTTCCCCTCCATAGGTGAGTAAAACCCACAGAAGAACTTTCTGTAGAGGCTGGGACTCTACTCTCTCTTTCTTTCTCTCCCTCTTCCCTGCCCTGAACAAGAACTGAGAGGCTCAGAGTCCAGGCAGAACCTGGTGGATGTAATCACTCACCTGCTAAAAGCAGGAAACCAAGAGATCTCATCTCACATTCATTGGAATGAGACTGCAGTGTAGCCGCTGTAGTCCCCACTTTTCCTGACTTTGCCTTTAATCTGGATTCCAGAGAGATGCAGCAGAATGAGGGCTTTGCAGGACTCTTATAGCCCCTCTTCTTGCTCCACCCTGTGTCCTAGATGCTTCAGGGCTCAGGTTTTTGAAAGCCCAGGTCTCCCCAGTCCAGCCAATCTCTTGGCTGGGGCGGGTCCCCTAAAAGGCCTTTTTTTGTGATGGTGGAAACTCCCCATGTACAATTATTTCCATCCTCACAGGCCCTGTTTTACTGATTACTTTCATAGTTCCGTGGGCTACCAGTACCGTCCTGGGAGCTCCCAGAACTCACACTGCCTGAGGTTCAGGTGGAACTTATGTACTTGCTTTAGATTCCCCTTCCTGGCTGGCTGAGGAGGAGCAACCATGGGGGATATTTTTAGCTCTCAGGGCCTCCCTCCTGCTTAAGAGCAGCTGCTTTTTCACACAGCCCTTCTGCTCCATCTCAAGTCCATTCAGGGAATCCCTCTCTCACTGCCATGACTGCTGGGTCCCCAGAATCCAGAGGCAGAAGTGACCCCAGGTTAATGCTAAGTTTCTTGATTATCCCAAGCTGTAGACTGAATGTAGACTAAATACACACCTGGGAGTGGCCTGCAGGAGATCATAAAAGGGCTCTAAGTAGCCCCAATCTGTTAGCCTTTGATCAAACAACTCTGATGTCTTCCCTCTGGATAAGCCTATTCCCATGGAAAACCATTGAGTTCTATGGCCAGAAATGGTCTCTCTGAGAGGAGAGGGAAGGGAGGCAGAGAGATAGTTTGGATCTTCTAATGTCAGGAAAGTAGGTTGAAAAGGTCTTTCCATGTAATCAGGAAAAGACAATATTTTTTAAATGGTGTCTCTAAAAATAAAAAAGGGGGATCCGAGATGGGCTTGAAGGAACTCAGAACTTAAGAGCAAGAGTATTTTCCCAATTTAGGACAAAGACTGCTCTCCTCCTCCAGAGAGAGTCAGAATGCAAATGAAAGCAGATGAGTTTTCACTTGAAAATTTATTTTCAGTTTTCTTTGAGCCTTTATTTTATATATTATTCACTTAGGAACAAGCAGATGTAGTTTCTTGATAATGCATGTACAACCCAGATCAAATTGCCTGCCAGCTCCGCGAGGGAGGAGAGAAAGGAGACAATTTAGATCTTATAACTTTGGAAAGCCTCATGGGAAATTGGTTATTGCATATAATTGGTAAAAGTAAATAAGTAAATCAAACCCTTAAGAAATAGTATTTCCCCAGCCAAAGACTCCCAAACAACTTAGGAAGAACCAAGACTTAAATGCCCACAAATGAAATCTCAGCCAGCCTCTCCTTTCCCTTTTCAGTCTTGCCAGCTATACCCAAACCCAAAGCTCCCCTTTTCCTTCTCAGGCTCACATTATCTGAAATCACACTCAACTGTGGGTCATGAACACGTTTTCATTAGGAAGCTCTTAAAAACATTTTTATGTGCCTAAGGCCAGCCCTGAACTCAAGAAGATGAGTCTTCCCAGCTCCAGGCCAGCACTCCATCTGCCCTGCCACCTGTGTTGAAATTGCATTTCCAGGGCTCATTGTGAGTTACCTTGGACATTTCGCCTAACCTTCTGAAGAGGGACACTTCATAAAATGAGTCAGACACCCAGAAGTTCAATTATTGGAACCGTTATTTATTGATCTAGTGACTAATACAAAGTCTACTGGCCAGGACAACCTCCCTAGTGGAAGCTGCATCAGACTGAACAAAGCTGTTTATATAGGTTACAAGATACGAGGCTATTTCCTTTCCCATACAAGTTCTTATTTGTCAAACAAGCAAACCTTATCACAAACACAGGTATGCATGGTCTGTGGTAAGTGGATAACACTCAGTTCACTCAGGGGTTATTTGTTTTCACATACATTTAATCACTTATCCATAGTTGGCTCTATGGTACTTTGCATTCAGTCCTGACATTTATTTATCCTGATGTTCGTTTCCTGGCACTTTTCTCAGCCATAGGATAATTGGATTCCACCCTACCACCTGTACAAGTTGCCTGACCTCCTGGAGGGACTGGGTCAGTTTCTTAAAAAATGCAGGAATGGTTTAATCTGCTTTATCTACTTCAAATCTACTTTATTTTCTAACCTACTTCACTTCATGAGCCTATAGGAATAGAGAAATAAGGAAGCAAGTTTAAATTAGCAAATAGTTTGCAAACAAGATAACTTAAGGATGGAACTCAAAAGAGAGAGTTCCAAAAGGAACTTCAGGACAGAATAAAGCTGGAGCTAAGGAGTTCCTGTTTTCCATTTGAACTTGGAGGGTGAACTTCCTGTGAGAGTAACTGTCAGCTCGGAGATTTGGATTTGGATTTGACAGTTAAGGCCTTGGATCAGTTTTCTGTCATCCTGATCTACTTTCATCTGTTCCTGAATTTTATGTTCCTGCTATGCCTGGGAAGATACTTTTGTGACCTGTGTGAAAACCAACGAGAGAAAAGATACCTGAATCTGCTGTGCTCACAGAAATCCTTCAGCTTGAGGCTGTAGGCCTAGGTTGACCTGGTCATTCAGTCTTAGCCTTTCTCCAGCAACCTGAACTGTACTGCCATTACCAAAGACTGTTTTGGAAGTGGCCATAGACAGGATAGCTAGAGATAGGGGTTTGGGGAGTTCAGACAGAGAGGATAAATAGGGTGATAGCTAGCATCAAGAAACCAAAGAAAGGCTTTTGCAAGTTTCATAACTTTGGAGGGAGGAGTAATTAGTTTTTAGAGCTAGGGAAATACCTTGGTCCTTCTTTCCTGGCCCTGCCTTTATTTATTTCTATATTAAACCTTTTGGAAAAGAAAATACAACAGTCAGATTGCATTACTGATAGTTTCAGGCCTAAGGCCACCATTTTGACCTGTCAACCTGAGACAGACAGAGACATAGAATCTATCATGTACCATCTTTAGAAGTGATCAAAGTCACTTCTTTCAGTTGACTGAGCCAGGCTAGGCTAGAATCTGTTCAAGCTGGGCAGATTTTAGATGAAAAACAGCTATTTGTGGGCAGTTTGATATTGGGACCTAGCTGAAATCTACCTGGCAACAAGACTGGACAATCAGAATATAGGCAGCTTTTCTGGTTGGGAAAAATTTAAAGGGCCAGTATTAAATTTTTTTTACTACACAAAGGCCTGAAAACGACAAAGGCACAGAGAATCATTGTGTTGATGGGAGCATTGGCTTGTCTTTTCCAATGCTTACTAATTTGTTACAAAGTAATATTTATTGATATTACTGAAGCTATATCTATTTTATTATGAATTTTATGGCAATATAAAATTGCTTAAAATGTCCATAGACAGAGCAATATCATATATACCTGTAGTGTTCTGTTTATTGTTCAAGGTAATAAAAATTTATTACACTGGCAAGAAGGTTGTGTTAAAGATTCTAGGCAGAGGTGCTGTAGCTCACAAGGATGATGAGTTAAAGTTGTTAGTCCTAGCATTAAAGGATAACATGGAAAAGAAATTGAAAAAGTTTACTGGGGAAATTAAGGAAATTAAAAATAGCTCACTGGAAAAACAAGATACTAATTCCCAACCAAAAGCTTTGAAAACCAGAGAATTAAAGAGCCCAGTGCTGCAGCTGCTTCTGTGTTACCTACTCTATGAATTGATGTAACTTCAGCCAGATACAGGGATTGTCCATTTAAGAACCACCAGCCATTTACAACTGGTGACTTAGACAACCTACATAAGAGAATGCCTAGATACTTTGACAAGCCTATAAAATGTGTGAAGGAGTTTAAGAGAGCTATCAAATTATATGATGCTAGCTTTGAGGACACAAATTCTTCTCGGTGAACTTTTTACAAAATGGGAAAAACAGCAATTTATACAGGAAACGATAACTAATCCTAATCTAACATTATGGCCCACAAATACACAGGATAGGGAACTGAATAGCATAGAGAATATGAGATTCCTAGGTGAGGCCAGGCAGTCTCTCTTGAAAAGCAATAAAAAGTCATACCAGAAGATGGCGGCAGAGTAAGGAGCAGCTGCTCAATCTCTCCTAACCCATGCATACAAGACTCCTCAAGGGGACATAAAAACAAATCCAGACTAACGAAGGAACCCCACAACAGGGCGTAGCATTGAAGGTACGCGGAATTGGGGCATTTCCACTCTATAAAGGGGTGAAACAGCTCTCACTAAAACGTGAGAGGAAGAAGCCCCTCCATCCCCCCACACACCATGCACAGTGCCAAGACCAACGCACAAGAGTGAAAACAGGATTGGGGCAACCAGTAAATCACTAGCAGCCCCAGGGCTTGAACCTGTGAGCTGCCAGAGGTGGGACCCCAAGTGGCTGCGGGGAGGCATGGACTTTCCTGAGCGTATACTGGGGTGAAGGCTCTGCCCCAGGTGGAATAAAGATCAATAAAGCAGGGACTTTCCTGGAGCAGAGCATATGCTCCACTGAAGGCAGTGTCCCAGGGGAATAAAGAACTCTAAAGCAGGGACCTTCCCCAATGTCTTGCGGAGGATGAAGGCTCTGCTTCAGGCTGAATAAAGATGAATAAAGCAGGAACTTTCCCTGGAGCATTTGCGTGGGTGAAGGCAGTGCCCTACGGGTGATTCCCAGGGCAAGCTAGGACATCGAGTGAAGACCCGGGGCAGACTGGAGCACAGCTGTGGAATCAGCCCCCGAGACCACTGAAGGAGCCTTGGGCAGAGGGGCAGACCAGGGACTACCAGGAGGCTTGACCCCAAGGACAAGAAGACCGGAGCCATCTGAAGCTTAAAAAGCACAGGCAGACCCTGAGTGTGAAGACAAAGCTGAAAAGGGGCGGGGCTAATAATGGCAAGCCATAGGGAAGCCCAGAAGAAAAAGATTACCAAGAGAAACTCTGGAACATTCAACAACTTTTACACAGAGAAAATCCAGACAAGAGAGGAGGACAAACACATAACCAAACATCCCCCAAAAAATGAAAGCTGGTCACAAGCTATTGAAGAGTCCAAAAATGAGATGTTGAGGAATATGGAAGAAATATGGCAAGAAAATCACAGTTTAAAAGGCAGAATTTTGCAATTGGAAAGTGAGGCAAGTCAACTGAAGACCAGAAATGACCAAATTGAAAAGGAAAACCAAAAGATTATAGCCAAAAACCAAAACATTATAACCGAAAACCAAAAGATTGTAGCTGAAAACCAGTCCTTAAAGGCTAGAATTGAGCAATTAGAAGCCAACAATCTCTCAAGACAACAAGAACAAATAAAACAAAGTCAAAAGACTGAAAAAAATAGAAGGAAACATGAAATATCTCAATGAGAAAGTGACAGACCAAGAAAACCGGTCTAGAACAGACAATTTGAGAATCATTGGTCTCCCAGAAAAGGCAGAAATTAATAGAAACTTGGACTCCATACTTAAAGAAATTATTCAGCAAAATTGCCCTGAAGTTCTACAACAAGAGGGTAATATAGACATTGAAAGGATCCATAGAACACCCTCTACACTGGACCCAGAAAAGTCAACACGCAGGAATATAATAGCAAAATTCAAGAGCTTTCAAGTAAAAGAAAAAAAATCTTACAAGAAGCCAGAGACAATTCAAATATCAAGGAGCGCCAATCAGGATCACACAGGATCTGGCAGCCTCCACGCTAAAGACCACAAGGCTTGGAATACGATATTCAGAAAGGCAAGAGAGCTGGGCCTTCAGCTACGGATCAACTACCCATTGAAACTGACTATATACTTCCAGGGGAAAGTATGGGCATTCAACAAAATTGAAGATTTCCAAGTATTTGCACAAAAGAGACCAGGACTAAATGGAAAGTTTGATATCCAACC
>NW_025344396.1:0-2433 GCF_016433145.1 Gracilinanus agilis
AGGAAGGAAGGAAGGAAGGAAGGAAGGAAGGAAGGAAGGGTAAAGGAAAGAAAGAAAGAAAGAAAGAAAGAAAGAAAGAAAGAAAGAAAGAAAGAAAGAAAGAAAGAAAGAAAGAACGAAAGTCTTAGTTTTAGAGCCAGAGGTAATATGTTCAAATCCTATTTGACTCTCTACATTTCAGTTATCTAGAAAATAAGGGAGTTGAACTGTCCTCCAAGATCCCTTTCAGCTCTAAATCTATGGTCATATGATCTTATGTCCCCTTCTATCTGGCTTATCAGCCTCCCATTTCTGATTCCTCTGGCTCAGCCACACACCTAAGTGAAATAGAATGTGGGACACATGCAGTATAATCAAAATAGGAGTATCAGAGAAGAGGAATCAAGAGTTGGAACATCATTGCCCTGCATCAAGAAGAAGCAATGATTCCAAGTAGATCAACTTTGCCAGGGCTAAAAACACATGTTTGAGGAACTAGAAGATGGGCCGGTACATTAAATAGATACCACATTTGACTACCTTCAGAAGGAACCTATTAAGATAATGTGCACAGGCTGACTTACAGCCAATCAATGCTACTGAGATTTGTTGGATTTCATTAGCCATTCTATAATTTCAAAAGAAAAACAAACCCCTAAGGGTTATTTCCATCAGTGTATAAATATCATAATTCAGTGGATATTAATAATTAACACACAAAGTAACAAAGTGAGCCACTAGTCTCCCGGCTATCCTCTTTGAAAAGACTGCTAAACTCTTTTTCTTCCTCTCACACAAATTTGGGAGGCAGCATGATGTTGTGGATAGAGAGCTGGATTCAAAGCCAAGAAGAGATGGGTTCAAGTTCAGCCTCTGATGCATGCTAGCTAAGTGATGGAAGGAAGGAAGGAAGGATGAAATGATCACCTACAATATGTATCAGACAATGTACTAAGCACTTTACAAATATTTCATTTGATCTTCATAATAACCATGAGAGGCAGGTCCTAATATAACCCTCCTTTTAAATCTGAGGAAACTGAGGCAGACAGAAGTTGAGTGACTTACCCAAAAATCACACAGTTAGTGCCTGAGGCCAAATTTGAACCTATGTCTTCCTAGCCACAAGCCCAGTGTTCTACTCACACATCTACCTCAAAAGGCCACTGAAAATTTTTCAATCTTAACCTATCATTTGGCATCCTCCAGCCATACGTCCAGTCTGTGTTAGGAAGACATCCAGATCTGGCTTAACAAGAATATAATTCAATACATTAAAAAAAATAATATATATATATATATGTCATCTTCTCTATGTGAGGCATTGTGCTAACCTTTCATTTACAAGTGAAATACTTTCGTTGCTTTCCATCTCACAATCTAGTTTGAGATAATTCTTCTATACAGTATACCTTATGAGAGAATCCTAAATATGTAGGAAATGGACAAAAAAGCTACAAAAACAGATATTAGTAACTACTCTCATCTTTCTTAGTAAATAGAAGATTCTAGATTTTTCTCCCAGCAATGTCTTTGCTCACAGTTACTTTGAGAGGCACTGAGTATAAAGGAAAACATACTAGGCTGGGGAGTTAGGAAAACATGGGTTTAAATTCCATCTCTGATATTTATTAGCTGTTTGACCCTGAGTAAATCACTTAACCTCTCTGATCCTCAGATTGCTCATCTGTAAAATGAGGTAGATGGACAAAATGGCCTCTGAAATACCTCCAGTTCTAAATCTGTGGTCCTATGACATCATTTCTCACATTCATCTAATATAACTCTGTGTGTGTGTGTCCTCCTGTGCCTTACAGAGTTGAAGACTCTCCCAGGCATCGGTGCCTCATGAAGGCTCTAGTAACCTTCCTGAAAGCTGTGTTGCACCCCATAGAAAGTTCCCTTTCCTGCAGGGATTTCTGTCATTTATCAAAAGTCAGCCTGTTGAGACCACACGGGATAGATGGCATGATATGTGAGGCAGACCTAATCTCAGCTATGTGACACAGACCAGAAGGCATCATCCTCTAGCAGGCAGAGAGGGTGATTCATTCCCTGAGTGAGCTTGCTGCAGGAAATGTGCTCTTGTGCTCCTTCTCAGAAAGAGACGTGACAGATGTGACTGTCAGGGCTCTCTCTCTGCTAATGTCTTCTGGTAATTGTGTGGGAAGAGTCCGGCAGCGGAGATTCTCCTTAGGAGGTTCGTCTCGTTTGTGCTGGTGGCATCCTTGGGTTGGATAGCTTGTGGCTTTAGTTGCCTCCTTTGGAAGCCTCCAGTCTACTTGTTCAGGAACCTGAAGCACTAGAGGGGCTGTGAGTGAGAGCAGAGGTAATGGGAAGAACATGGGATTTAGTGTCTGAGGACCTGGGCTCAAACTTCTTAAGCAGATCCCTTAACATCACTTTCATCATCTGTAAAATGAAGGGGATAGCCTCAATGACCTGTAAGTCTGG
>NW_025344397.1:0-2242 GCF_016433145.1 Gracilinanus agilis
TATACTTGAACCTTAGTCTAATCAAAACTACTTCAAAGAAGGAATGACATCCACACAGAATTGGATATAGAAATTTACATTATTCTGCAATAAAGTAGAAACAATGTGTTTGGAAAGTAGTATGACTGATAGAGGGGAGGTTAGATTGGGAGAGATGGAAGTCAGAAGCAAAAACCTTTTGAGTATGGACAGCATTAAAGGAAAAACTGAATAGAAAAAAACATAGAATAGGATGTAGAGAAATACACTGTAAAAACATGTTGGCAGAGAAATTAATTATATACTGACAAAAAGTTTCCACACTTGGGAGTTTCTGTTACAAGCTAAATAACACATTTTTCCTAATCCATTTTCAATAATCCATTGTTTAATGAATCTGGGAACACAAATTACTTAAGGAGATCTCCCTATTTGATGAGAACTCCCGGTACAAATAGAAGGCAATTTAGGAAAAAAACTTTAAGCCTGCAAAACATACTATGTCTAAGAATCAAATATACATTCATTGTAGCCATAGAAATTCACATCCCAATATCAAACAGCATTAACAACAATAAAGTAAGATGGAAAATGGAAGGGGACATATTTCAAAAAATGGCTAGTGAAAAAAAATTTAACCAAATGAAGAAAACAAAAGATAAAATTAATAATCATGATAATGATAAATTTAAAGTTTTTATACGTTTAAAATCAATTGTAGTTTTGTTAAAAAGGGGAACTGATGATTCAAAAAAGTTCTATCAATTCTCCAACTTTCTCATGATAATATATATATATATATGCGTACATGTACAATAGGTATATACACATATTACATATGTTACATATCAATAACACCATGAACCATAACTAAAAAGTGGTCAAATATAAACAAATAATTCTTGAAATAAATCATTCATTATTTACAGTCATTGCTAAGCTTATTCAAAATCATTAATAAGGAAAATGCAAACTAAATACCTTTGAATTTTTCTCGCCAAAATACAAATTAACAAAAGGAAGCAAAGTAAGAAATAATTCACATCAGACAATATGTGGTAAAACATGAAATCCTAATGGTCTGAGATGATGAGACTGTCAAGATTGTCAATTAGTGCAGCCATTCCAGAAAGTTATTTGGAATTTATTTTAAACATGTCTTAAAAAATGAACCTCTGACTTCCGGGTTAAGATGGCGGCAGAGTAAGAAGCAGCTCTTAACCTCTCCTGACCAAAACACACAAAACTCCTCAAGGGGACATAAAAAAAGTCCAGACGAATGGAGGAACCCCCACAACAGGGCACAGCGTGGAAGGTATGTGGAATCGAGGCATTTCCATTCTATAAAGGGGTGAAACAGCCCTCACGAAATTGCGGGCTGAGCAACCACTCCACCCCCACCCCCTCCACACACATCTATATCTCCAAAGCCAGCTAAAAAGAAATAGAGCAAGTTTGGGGACCCATCGAGTAATTGGCAGCTCTGGGGCCTGTTCCTGAGAGCATCAAGACTTAGGACCCCATTAAGCCAAAAAACGCAGGCGAAATCTGAGTGTGGGAGCAGGACGCAGGGCGCAGAGCGCAGGCTGAGCAGAATGCAGGCACGGGCGGAGGCGTGGGTGGAGGCAGACACAGCCAGGAACTAAAGCCTAAGTGGGGAACCAGTGTGGACAGGTATACGACTGTGGAAGCAGCGCCTGAGACTTGTAAAGAAACCTCCAGCAGAGGATCAAGCAAGGGGGTCCACCAGGGGGCTTGACCTTGGAAAAAACCAGAACTCAGACCTCAGGAGCCAATAGATCACGGACAGACACTGAGCGCGAGGATAAATCTGAGAAGCTGCTGGGCTAATGATGGCTACTCAGTCTCAGGAAGTTCAGAAGAGAAAGAATAACAACAAGAAAAAGAAGTCTTTAACACTCGACAGCTTTTACACAGAGAAAATCCAGTCAACTCAGCAAACAGAGGAGGAGAACAAACAAGCATCCGGACCCTCCTCAAATAAGGAAAACTCCTCACAAGCTATGGAAGAGTTCAAAACTGAGATTTTGAGGAAAATGGAAGAGATCTGGCAAGAAAATAACTGTTTAAAAGGTAGAATCATGCAAATAGAAAGTGAGGCTCAGAAATTGAACACCAGAAATGACCAGATTGAAAAGGAATACCAGAAGATGATGGCCGAAAACCAGAACATTATGGCTGAAAACCAGAACATTATGGCTGAAAACCAGAAGATTATGGCCGAAAACCGAAAGATTATAGC
>NW_025344398.1:0-1648 GCF_016433145.1 Gracilinanus agilis
AAGAAGGGAAGAAGGGAAGAAGGAAAGAAGAAAATGAAATTTAGCTTGTTTCAGTCTTTATTCAGACTCAATCAGTTCTTTCTTGGAGGGGAGATGGCATTTTTCATCATGAATCTCTAGGATTGTCTCGACGTTTAAAAAACAAGTAGATTTTAACAGACAGAGAGGAGGAGGAGGAGGGTATTTTAGGCACAAGGAACAGTTTGAGCAATGTCAGAGAAGGAGGAAGGTTCAGGGCATGGTTAGAAAATATCAAGGTATTCGATTGGCAGTGTAGAGTATATGAAAAAGAAATATAAGAAAAGTAAAGTGGCATCGCATTATAAAAGACCTTGAATCTTGGGTAATTTTTATATTAATCTGTAGCAAAGTATGAAATCGAATAATTTTGGTTTGACTAACCTATGAGTTTCATGGAAGGCTGCAAAGAAGTGCCAAAGGATTTTCCCTATTACATTACAGTATCTCATACACACAAAAAACTGTATTGTAAAATAGCATAAAATGGTCATATAAGATGTGCAAACCAAATACCCCATGAAAATGAGAAGAGAGAAAGTCTTGTGGGAAACTTTGTAATAGCAAATAGCTAGTCATTAATTACAGGCCTTTCAGAAGTTGGTATTTATTTTGTTACTCTCACAGCTGAGTCCTTCTCATTCACCTGGCCACCCGTTTGGGATTCTTGCTTAGACTATAGCCATAATCTCTTAATAGGCCTCCCTGCTTTGAGTTTCTCCCTCCTCTAATCCAGCCCCTGGCCAGATTCCAACATGATATTTCTAAAGCACAGGTCTAACTATGTTAAACAATAACAATAAATAGTTAAATTTTATGTAGCTCTTACCATGTGCCAGGCATTATGATAAGCATTATACAATTATTATCTCACTTGATCTTCACATCAACTGGGGAGGAAGGTATTATTGTTATTATTACTATCCCTATTTTACAGATAAGGAAACTGAAGCAAACGGTTAATTGACTTTCCCAAAAAACTAGTAAGTGTCTGAGACTGGATTTGAACTCAGGCCTTTATGATTTCATGCTTAGAGCTCTATCCACAGTGCTCCCTAGTTGTCTAAGCCACTCTTCTGTTCAGTAAATTTCATTGTCTCCCTAATACCTTTAAAATCAAATACAAATCCCTGTCATTCATATGCCTAACTAGACTCTTACCTACCATCCCAGCCTTACTCTAATTTTCTCTCCTTCTTACTCTGCCATCCATCCAGCCAGTCTTCTTATTTCTTATACATAACGCGTCCCCCATGCCTGGAATGTGCTTTTCTCTCACTTCCACTTCTGAGAATCCCCAGTTTCCTTAAAAGCTCAGCTCAAGGAGCCTCTTTCAAGAAATCTTTTCTAATTTTCTCAGCTGGTAGGGCTTCTCATACAAAATTATCCTGCATTAATGTAATATATCTGTGACTTAGCTTAGTGCCTAGCACTGAGCTAATAATAAATGCTTATTGAATAACTATATGTTTACAGTTATTCTATATATATTCTGAATAACTACATATTGTGTATTATTAGCACGTTAAGCATTTAATGTGTCAGGTATTGTATGTCTATATATATATTAATATATATATATATATATATATAATTCATATTATTATAACAATAGTCTAGGCAAGAGTTG
>NW_025344399.1:0-3864 GCF_016433145.1 Gracilinanus agilis
GGTTAAGATGGAGGCAGAGTAAAAAGCAGCTGCTTAACCTCTCCTAACCAAAACGTTACGTGGTATCGGTACGTGGAATCGGGGCATTTCCATGGTATAACTGGGTGAAACAGCTCTCATTAAACAGGAGCTGAGCTTCCCCCTCCTAACCCCACACCACCTACAGTGCCAAAGCCAGGGCACAAGAGTTAGAGCAAGTTTGGGGCATGCATTAACTCCTTGGCAGCTACCTGGGGTCACCATGGCCTGCTCCTGAGGGCAGCAAGACTTAAGACCCCAAGAGGCTAAAGAACCAGTGGACTTTGAACACAGACCCTGAGAGCAGGCACGATTGTGGGAGCAGACGCAAGAGCAGACACGGATCCTGAGAGCAGGCGAAGGACTTGGATCTTGAGCACAGGAGCGGACCTTGAGTAGGGACCCAGTGCAGAGGGGTGCACAACCGTGGAAGCAGCACCCTGAGACTGTTAAAGGAACCTCGGGCAGAGGAACAAGCAAGGGGACCACCAGAAGGCTTGACCCTGAGAACAACTAGACCTGAGACCTCAGGAGCCTAAAGAGTGCAGACAGACCCGGAGTGTTAGGATAAACCTGAGAGGGTGCAGGGCTAACAATGGCAAGCCAGAGACAAGAATCCCAAAAGAGAAAGATCATCAAGAAGAAATCTGTAACACTCTACAACTTTTACACAGAAAAAATCCAGACAACAGAGCAAACAGTAGAGGAGAAAAAACAAGTAATCATATCCAAAACTTCCCCAAATAATGAAAACTGGTCACAAGTTATTGAAGAGTTGAAATCTGAGATGATGAGAAAGATGGAAGAGATTTGGCGAGAGAAGTACAAAATAGCTCAAAAGGATATCAACGGGTTAGAAGACAGAAACTCCCAAATGGAGAAAGATGCCCCCAAATCAAACAAAATGGTAAGCAAATTGGAAACCAAAATCTGGCAAGAAAATAACAGTTTAAAAGGCAGAATTTCACAATTGGAAATTGAAGCAAATAAACTGAAGATCAAAAATGACCAGATTGAAAAGGAAAACCAAAATATTATAGCCTAAAACCAGTCCCTAAAAGCTAGAATTGAACAATTAGAAGCTAATGATCTCTCAAGACAGCAAGAACAAATAAAACAAAGTCAAAAGACTGATAAAATAGAAGGAAACATGAAATATCTCAATGAGAAAGTGACAGACCAAGAAAACGGGTCCAGAAGAGACAATCTGAGAATCATTGGTCTTCCTGAAAAAGCAGAAATTAGTAGAAATTTGGACTACATACTAAAAGAAATTATTCAGCAAAACTGCACTGAAGTTCTACAACAAGAGGGCAATATAGACACTGAAAGGATGCATAGATCACCTTCTACACTAGACCCAGAAAAGACAACCCCCGGGAATATAATAGCCAAATTCAGGAGCTTCCAAGTAAAAGAAAAATTTTTACCAGAAGCCAGAAAGAGACAATTTAGATATCGAGGAGCACCAATCAGGATCACACAGGATCTGGCAGCCTCCACACTAAAAGACCGCAAGGCTTGGAATATGATATTCAGAAAGGCAAGAGAACTGAGTCTACAACCAAGAATCACCTACCCATCAAAACTAACTGTATACTTCCAGGAGAAAGTTTAGGCATTCAACAACATAGAAGATTTCCAAGTATTTGCACAGAAAAGACCAGGACTAAATGGAAAGTTCTATATCCAACCACAGAAACCAAGAGAAACATGAAAAGGTAAATAAGAAACAGAGGGGAAAGAAAACTTGTATTTTTTAAATTTGCCTCTTTAAGGGCTTGAATATGAACAAATTTTTCTATTCCTATGTGGAGAAATATTATGTATAATTCTCTATGAGGAACTCTATTCACTATTATAGTAATTAGAAGAACTATTCATAGGGAGAGGTTGGAATACTAAATGGTCTAAGATGATATGCAGGTGGGAAAGAGGGGGTTGAACAGTAGAGGACACCAAGAGAAACTTGAATGAATAAGAAAAATAGGATATTCTATTACACACAAAGAGGGCATGGGAAGGGGAAGGGATGAATACTATTATAAGAAGGAGAGGAAGAGAGCATTAAGAGATAATATTTAAACATTACTCTCAGTGTAATTAACCCTGAGAGGGAAGAGTAGCTTTATCCAATGGGATATAAAACTCTATCTATTAAACTAAAATCACCCTAGACAATATAAAATGCTTAGGAATCTATCTACCAAAACAAACACAGGAATTGTATGAAAACAACTACAAAACACTTTCCAAACAATTAAAACTAGATCTAAACAATTGGAAAAACATTGATTGCTCATGGGTAGGATGAGCTAACATAGTAAAAATGACCATTCTACCCAAATAAATTTACCGATTTAGTGCCATACCTTTCAAAGTACCAAAAAACATTTTTACTGAAATGTGAAAAACTACAACAAAGTTCATCTGGAATAACAAAAGATCAAGAATATCAAGGGAAATAATGAAAAAAATTGTGAAGGAATGGGGCCTAGCAGTACCAGATATTAAACTGTACTATAAAGCAGTGGTCATCAAAACGATATGGTACGGGCTAAGAGACAGAAGAGAGGATCAGTGGAATAGATTGGGGTAAGTGACATCAGAAAGACAGTGTATGATAAACCCAAAGAGCCCAACTTTTGGGACATGAATCCATTATTTGACAAAAAATATTGGGAAATTTGGAAAAAATATATGGGAGAGAATAGGTTTACATCAACATCTCACACCCTACACCAAGATAAATTCAGAATTGGTGAATGACTTTAATAAAAAAAAAAAGGGAAACTATAAATAAGTTAAGTGAACATAGAATAGTTTACTTGTCAGTTCTCTGGGAAAGGAAAGATTTTAAAACGAAGCAAGTGTTACAGAAAATAACAAAATGTAAAATAAATTATTTTTATTATATCAAACTAAAAAGGTTTTGTACAAACAAAATCAATGTAGCCAAAATCACGAACACAGGCGGGAGCGAAGCCTCTGAAACCCTGAGTGGGGAAGTAGTGCAGACGTGTATACGACTGTGGAAGCAGCGCCCTGAGACTTGTAAAGGAACCTTCTGCAGAGGATCAAACAAGAGGATCCACCAGGGGCCCTGACTTTGAGAAAAACCAGACCTCAGACCTCAGGAGCCAAAAGACCACAGACAGACCCTTTAATGTAATTTAATGTAAATTAAATGGTTTTGATTATATTAAGCTAAAAAGCTTTTGTACAAACAAAAACAATGTAGTCAAAATCAGAAGGGAAACAACAAATTGGGAAAAAAATCTTTATAACGAAAAACTCTGACAGGGGTCTAATCACTCAAATATACAAGGAGTTAAAGGAATTGTATAAAAAATCAAGCCATTCCCCAATTGATAAATGGGCAAGAGATATGAATAGGCAATTTTCAGATAAAGAAATCAAAACTATCAATAAGCACATGAGAAAGTGTTCTAAATCTCTAATAATTAGAGAAATGCAAATCAAAACAACTCTGAGGTATCACCTCACACCTAGCAGATTGGCTAAAATGAAAGAAGGGGAGAGTAATGAATGTTGGAGGGGATGTGGCAAAATCGGGACATTGATGCATTGCTGGTGGAGTTGTGAACTGATCCGGCCATTCTGGCTGGCAATTTGGAACTATGCCCAAACGGCTATAAAAGACTGTCTGCCCTTTGATCCAGCCAAACCATTGCTGTGTTTGTACCCCAAACAGATCATAAACAGACTTGTATGAAAATATTTATAGCTGCGCTTTTTGTAGTGGCAAAAAACTGGAAAATGAGGGGGTGTCCTTCAATTGGGGAATGGCTGAACAAATTGTGGTATATGCGGGTGATGGAATAC
>NW_025344400.1:0-13835 GCF_016433145.1 Gracilinanus agilis
ATATTATATTGTTTATTATGACTAATAAACAACATAATAGTACCACTAATAATTCCAACCCAAATAAAGAAAAAACAAAAAGAGGAAGAGGGGAAAAGATCTGATAAAACTGGTGAAAGATTATTGGCTTTATATCCACTCTCATCCCACTTCCATCCCCTAGAGCAGTGATGGGCAAACTTTTTTTGAAGAGGGGACCAAAGGAAAGGAAATGTTCCTCTGTCAGTCTGTTTCTAAGGCAACTCTTTCGAAGTTTCATTGTATTGTATCCTACTCATTGTATTCATCAGATTAGGAATAATGTCAAAAGGCTGGATAGAACATTTCAGGGGGCTGCAGTTTGCCCATCACTGCCCTACAGCCTGGAAGAAAATTGGGTACATAGCATTCCATATTCCAGTGGGGCTGTGGGCTCACTGAAATAGGTGCTCTCTCCACCGAAGTATCTTGTGCCCTATCCATTGCTGTTGTCCTAGATTAGTATTGTACATATCCTCTAATCTGAAGGATTGAAGTTGAGAATTGCCCAGAAGGCAATGAAGGGACTTATACTGGCTGTAAACTGGCTGCATCTCATTATTATGAGTGATGTAGTGGGAGAAACTTCTATTCTAAAAGGAGGAAGGTCCAATCATATGACAAGAGTGAGGAATGTGATCACGAGACAGCCTGTATGCTCCTTCGGTACACATATGATGTAGGGAAAATGAATGGAAGACTTTCCACTGCATTGGATGGACCCTTTTCGGGGGTCTTTTGTTTCTGGGATGTGCTAGAGAGCCTCCTGACACTTGCTAGACATGACAAATACTACTGTCTTCTGGTGATTCACTTAGGAACAAATGATGCTGCCTGAAGGAACCTCGAAAGCATTGTGAGGGATTATAAAATCTCCCACAAGAAACCGAAGACCTCAGGGGCACAGGTGGTGTTTTCATCACTGCTGCTGATGATTGAAGATAGGGGCTGTGGAAGAGGGAGGCTCATTTAGGAAGGGAACAGCTGCTTAACAACTTGGTGTCTGAGAATGAAATTGGGATTTGTGGAAAACAGCTTAAAATAAAGCAAGATAGGCTGTTTGTCTAGTGGGTAGTAAAGCTCTATTTGCTCAAAGTCTTTGAATCTGATCAAAAGGGCTTAAGAATGGAAAGAGGAGGAGAGGAACAAAATTCTTCACATATAGCTATGAAACCAGATAGCAGAGAGAATAGCAGATAGAAGATAAGAAGATCATTAGGTAAGACTGGTCATTCATAAGATAATATGCAAGGAAGGAGCCAGCAGCAAAACTCTTGGCCTCAACTATACATGCCCCATTTTACAAAGTGTGGGTGGGTAACAAGTAAGGCATATTAGAGATGCTAATGCACAGAGGTAAATTTGACCCAATAGCAGGCACCACTGAGACTTTATAGCAACGGTCGGCAACCTTTTTGGCCGTGAGAGCCATAAAAGGCTGCGGAAGGAGGAGGATGGAGGCAGAAGGTGCTGGAATATGGGGCGGGGGCTGAAGGGCCCCCTGGGGCACATCTGGGGCTCTGCCCGGACTGGCCCGTTGAGGTGGAACCAGATATGGCTCGAGAGCCATACGTTGCCGTCCCCTGCTTTATAGGATGAGACTCATGCTTGAAATGTGAAGGAAGGATGGACTTTATTTAAGGGGAACAAAGTATGTAGAATTGCATGTTTAGAAGATATGAAGATATATTCATGGGAGTGGGTAGGTAGGTAGAGAGCCTGGCCTAGTGATAGGAGGTCCTAGGTTCCAATGTGGCCTCAGACACTTCCTAACTGTGTGACCCCTGGCAAGTCATTTCACTCCCATTTCCTGGCCCTTCTGCCTTGGAACCAAGACAAAGTATTGATCTAAAATGGAAGGGAGGGGGTTAAAAATGGCAGATGTATTCATATATGGAAGCCCAGGAACTGGATGGAGAGTTGCTAATAAATTTTTAATTGTCTTGATGATAATTCCATCCTCGGAAAGGTGAAGAAAATGTCAGAGGCAATTGCAACTCTCCAATTTCAGAATATTCAGCTGTTGCTGAAATAAAAATGACAAGAATTTGTCATAGCCAGACAAACTCTACCATATGGGGAGAACACATTGCCAAGGACTTTCAGAGAAAGTGGGAGCTCAGGTTCAAAAAATGGACAAAACGACACATCCAAGTAAAAACAAATGATGCAACTATATTGGTGGCACAATAACTTGTGTATAAGTAAAAATGAGGATTTCATTCTCAGAATTCACTTATAACTGACCCAGAAAAATATGTGTGGAAGATGAGAAAGTGTGACAAAACCTCATATTTTTCTGGCTGGTCATAGCCCTCAAGATACCACAGAGTACAATTCCCAAGATGTCGGTCTTATTCAAACTCACTCTCAGTAGCCGTTATATTAAGTATTAAACTAGAACTTAAGAAATAGAAAAACAGGGCCTTGAATACTTAAGAGGACCAAGGAGGATGGATTGATGATGACTGACAACAGGAGAAGTAAGATCTGCTGATAATTCCACCATCTTCTGCCCTGATCTAGCTCCTTTTGCAATTCTGTGTTGAGTTCTGGATGCCACAAAAAACAATGATAAACTCGAGGGTGCCTGGGCTGTGAAGGTGCTCAAGATCATGACATGGAGGTGTGGACTGACTATTATTGCTGAATAAGAGAGCTTGATAAACTCAATGAGGTTACTGGGAAGAGGTACCTCTGATTAGGATATTTCTTTAGCCTGCAAAGGATGTGGCCTCCTAGCCTAAAGGTTTAAGGACTTCTCCTAGGCCTGGATGACCCATTCACACTTTATTGAAGAGAAATGATTACATCTCAGAGTGCGGTGATTTGATTGGTTCATTCCTCTCCAGGCTACACTGCCAACTCATTGCCACAGCACTTTCTTTCCCATGCCATAGACCCGGGAAGCTCACTCCACCCTGGACTACTTCTGACCCCACCCCTGCCCTACCTCACCTTCTGATTGTCTAGTCCCTTCCAAACCCTCCAATTTAAGGAGGAGGCCCAGCCAAAGGTGTTTTCATCTTTTTGGTTGCAGTTATGATTCATTTCCACAGGAATTCCTCAATACCCCTGTATGCTAAGTCCCTTTTCCACTCTTCCTAGATTTTTTTCTTGATTAGAGAAAAGCACATTAAAACAACCCTGAGTTACCACCTCACACCTATCAGATTGGCTAAAATTACAGAAAAAGAAAATAATAAGTGCCGGAGGGGATGTGGCAAAATTGGGACACTAATACATTGCTAATGGAGTTGTGAACTGATCCACCCATTCTGGAAAGAGATTTGGATCTATACCCAAAGAGATTTCAAACTGTGCATACCCTTTGATTCAGCAACATCACTACAAGCTCTGGATCCCAAAGAGATTTTAAAAAGGGGGGAAAGGACCTGTTTGTGCAAAAATATTTACAGCAGCTCTTTTTGTGGTGACAAAAAATTAGAAATAGAGGGACTGTCCCTCATTGGGGAAATGACAGGAGAAGTTGTGGTATGTGTTTATAATGGAATATTACTGGACTCTAAGGAATGATGTGAAGGATCATTTAAGAAAGAGCTGGAAACATCTAGAAAAAGAATGGTGGGAATAGAAATCTAGAAGAAAATCTGTGATTTATCACTTGTTTATATGGGTACATGATTTAGGGTTTTGGTTTTAAAGGATTGCTCTTTTACAAAAATGAATAATATGGAAATGGGTTCCAGTGATTATATA
This sequence comes from Gracilinanus agilis, assembly GCF_016433145.1. Classification (NCBI taxonomy): domain Eukaryota; kingdom Metazoa; phylum Chordata; class Mammalia; order Didelphimorphia; family Didelphidae; genus Gracilinanus; species Gracilinanus agilis. The sequence continues at coordinate 3,739 of NW_025344400.1, forward strand.
TATGTATGTATGTATGTATAACCCAGTGAAATTGCTTGTCAACTCTGGGAGTGGGGAGGGATGAGGGGAGTGAGAAAACGTGAATCATGTAACCATGTAAAAAATTTAAAAATTAAAGTTAAAAAAGAGACTTCCAGGTTAAGATGACTGCAGAGTAGAAGCAGGGAGCTTAACTCTCTTCACCACCAAATCCAGATGAATGAAGGGACCCCACAATAGGGCATAGCATCAAAGGTATGTGGGATTTGGGCATTTCCATACTATAAGGGGGTGAAATAGCTCCCACTAAAACGTGAGCTGATCAACCCTCCCCCACCCCACCTACAGTGCCAAAGTCAGAGCCAGCACACCAGAATTAGAGCGAGCATGGGGAAATCTCTAGGTTCTTGGCAACTGACTGGGACCACTAGGGGCTTCACCCTGAGAACAGCTAGACTTGAGACCCCAGGAGACTAAAGAGCACAGACTTTGGGCACGAGAATAGAGCTGAGAGAGCTGGCAGACAATAGAAGCCCCACCAAGACTTGTAAAGTAGCCTCAGGCAAAAACTACTCCAAAGCTCCATATACAGAGAGCCTGCCCACCTTGCTCAGACTTCTGGCTGAAAAGGAAAAACCAGCATAGTGATGATTAACAATATCCAAGAAATACAACCTTCAACCACCAGAAAGAACAACAGAAGAGCAATGACACTGAATAATTCTTACAGGAAAAAAATCTAGATCACAGAGGAGACAGCAGAGGAAGACATGTAAGCAAATTCAAACATTCCCCCCAAAATGAAAAATGGTCACAAGCTTTTGAAGAGTTCAAATCTGAGATCATGAGAAAGATGGAAGAGATTTGACAAGAAAAGTGGGAAATAGCTCAAAGAGAAATTAACAGTTTAAAAGACAGAAACTCCCAATTGGAGAAAGATGCCCCAAAATCAAATGAACTGATAAGCAAATTAGAGACCAAAATTAAACAGCTGGAAACCATGAAAAACAGGATAGACCAAACCAAAAAGGAAAAATCAAAAGATTATAGCAGAAAATAAGTCTCTGAAGACCAGAATTGGGCAAGTAGAAGCTAATGATCTCACAAGACAGCAAGAATTAATAAAGCAAAGTCAAAAGAATGACAGATTAGAAGGAACCGTGAAATACCTCACTGACAAAATGACAGACCAAGAAAACAGGTCTAGAAGAGACAATTTGAGAATCATTGGTCTTCCTGAAAAGTCAGAAATAAACAGGAATCTTGATATCATACTACCAGAAATTATCCAAGAAAACTGCCCTGATGTTCTTCGACAAGAGGGCAAAATAGACATTGAAAGAATTCATAGATCACCCTCTACACTAAATCCTGAAAAGGCCACCCCAAGGAACATAATTGCCAAATTCAAGCATTTCCAAGTCAAAGAGAAAATATTAACAAGAAGCCAGAAACAGACAAATCAGATATCAAGGAGCACAATCAGGATTGCACAGGATCTGGCAGCCTCCACACTAAAAGACTACAAGGCTTGGGATATGATATTCAGAAAGGCAAGAGAATTGGGTCTACAACCAAGGATCACCTACCCATCAAAACTGACTAAATACTTCCAAGGGGAAAGAAAGGACATTCAACAAAATAGAAGATATCCAAGTATTTGTAAATAAAAGACCAAAACTAAGCGGAAAATTTGACGTCCAACCACAAAAATCAAGAAAACATAAAAAGGTAAATAAGAAAGAGGGGAAAGGAAAAAAAATCATTTTTTAAAAATTTGCTTCTTTTAAGGGCTTCAATAAGGTCAAATTATTCCTATCCCTATATGGAGAAATGTTATGTGTAATTATCAAAAATTTTATTCACTATTATAGTAATTAGAATTATTCATAGGGAGAGGTTGGAGTATTAACTGGTCTAAGATAATATGCAAAAAAAGAAAAGGGGGTGAATAGTAGATGGCACCAAGAGAAACTTGAAAGAGTAAGAAAAATAGGTTAGTCTATACCACACAAAGAGGTGTATGGAAAAGGGAGGGGATGAATACTATTATAAGGATAGAAAGAGTGTTAATAGGAAATACTTAAACCTTACTCTCAGTGGAATCAGTTCTGAGATGGAAGAGCAGCTAGATCCATTGGGATATCAAATTCTATCTTACCCTACAGGGAAAGTCAGAAGGGAAAAACCAAGGGGTGGGGTGGGGCAGGAAGTTCAAAAAGGGAGTGAAAGAGTGGGGGGAGGGAATTTAATAGGCCTTAAAAATAATAAGAGGGGAACAAAAAGGGAGGGGGCAGAAAGGAAAGTAAACTAAGGGAGGGAATAAGGGGACAGATTAAAAGCAAACCACTGGTTTAAAAGGAAATAGCAAAAGAAGAAAGGGAAGAACTAGGAGAGGATATCAAAATGTTGGGGAATTCACAGCTGACAGTCATAACTCTGAATGTGAATGGGATGAACTCGCCCATAAAAATGGAAGCAAATAGCAGATTGGATTAGAAAACAAAATCCTACCATATGTTGTCTACAAGAAACACATATGAGGCAGGTAGATATACACGGGGTAAAAGTCAAAGGCTGGAGCAAAATCTATTTTGCTTCAACTGAGAAAAAGAAGGCAGGAGTTGCAATTATGATATCTTACAAAGCTAAAGTAAAAATGGATCTGATTAAAAGAGAGAGGGAAGGTAATTACATCCTGATAAAAGGCAGTGTAGACAATGAGGAAATATCAATACTTGACAAGTATGCACCAAATGGTATAGCATCCAATTTCTAAAGGAGAAACTGGCAAAGCTCAAGGAGGAAATAGATAGTAAAACTATACTAGTGGGAGATCTGTAACTTTCTTTATCAGATCTAGATAAATCAAACCCAAAAATAAATAAGAAAGGGGGACAGCTGGGTAACTTGGTGGATTGAGAGTCAGGCCTAGAGATGGGAGGTCCTAGGTTCAAATCTGGCCTCAGACACTTCCCAGCTGTGGGACCCTGGGCAAGTCACTTGACCCCCATTGCCTAGCCCTTTACCACTCTTTCACTTAGGAACCAATACACAGAAGCTAAGTGTTTAAAAAAATAAATAAGAAAGAGGTAAGAGAGGTGAATGAAATCCTAGAGAAATTAGAGTTAATAATTATGAGGAGAAAAATAAATAAGGACAAAAAGGAATACACTTTTTCAGCAGCACAATGTACATTCACAAAGATAGACCACGTACTAGGGCATAGAAACATGGCAAACAAATGCAAAAGAGCAGAAATAATAAATGTAACCTTTTCAGATCACAATGCAATAAAAATAGTATGGGTACATGGATAGGCAAATCAAAAATTAATTGGAAATTAAATAATATAATTCTCCAAAATCAGTTAGTTAAAGAACAAATCATAGAAACAGTGCCATTGAAGAGAATGACAATGATGAGGCATCCTACCAAAATCTGTGAGATGCAGCCAAAGCAGAACTCAGGAAATTTATATCCTTGAGTGCATATATTAACAAATTAGGGAGGGCAGAGGTCAATGAATTGGGCATACAAATCAATAAACAAGAAAGTGAACAAATTAAAAATCCCCGGATAAAAACTAAATTAGAGTTCATAAAAATTAAAGGAGAAATTAATAAAATTTAAAGTAAAAGAACTATTGAATTAGTAAATAAGACTAAAAGCTGGTACTTTTTGAAAAAACAAAATTGACTACTGGTCAATCTAATAAAAAAAGGAAGGAAGAAAACCAAAATAACAGTTTTAAGGATGAAAAGGGAGACCTCACCTCTAATGAAGAGGAAATTAAGGCAATCATTAAAAATATTTTGTCCAATTATATGGCAATAAATATAGCAAGCTAGGTGATATGGATGAATATTTACAAAATATAAATTGCCTAGATTAACAGTAGAAGAAATAGAATACTTAAATAACCCCATAACAGAAAAAGAAATTGAACAAGCCGTCAAAGAACTCCCTAAGAAAAAAATCCCCAGGACCAGATGGATTCACAAATGAATTTCAAAGAAAAACTAATCTCAATACTATACAAACTATTTGACATAATAAGCAAAGAAGGAGTTCTACCAAATTCCTTTTATGACACAAATATGGTACTGATCCCAAAGCCAGGTAGATCAAAAATAGAGTAAAAAAACTATAGACCAATCTCCTTAATGAACATAGATGCAAAAATCTTAAGCAGAATACTAGCAAAAAGACTCCAGTAAGTGACCATGAGGATTATTAATTATGATCAGATGGGATTTATACCAGGAATGCAAAAATGGTTCAATAATAGGAAAACCATTCACATAATTGACCATATCAACAAGCAAACCAACAAAAATAGCATGATTATCTCAATAGATGCTGAAAAAGCCTTTGACAAAATACAACACTCATTGATATTAAAAACACTAGAAAGTATAGGAATAGAAGGGCCTTTCCTCAAAACAATGAACAGTATATATCTAAAACCATCAACAAGCATCATCTGAAATGGGGATAAATTAGAAGCCTTCCCAATTATAATGGGGAAAAACCAGGGAAGGTGCCTTAAATATTATTTGTGGGCTCACTGGGGTGGATAGAAAACAGGAAGAGAGAATGTGTGAGACTACAAGTCAGGGAACCAGGTTTAACTACAAGGGAAAGACCATTGACCGAAATGACAGTTCAGCCTGACCAACTCATTCAGCTGCACCCAGCCTGGAATAAATACAGATTAATACATACACACAATGAGGACCTAAAATTACTAAAAACACAGGGAATCAGTTTAATAATAATATGAGGGGATTGGAAAGGGGGTTAGGTAAACTATGGCTAACGACCCAGGACTGGAGTCAAAAACGGTAAGATCCCTAGCCAACCTGACTTTTGCCAGGCTTTGACAGCTTGGCTAAGGACCTGGGGAAGAGGGCTTGAACTTGGGATCTCACAACCCTGCTCTTCCAGGGATGTTACAGGATGCCAGGAACCAACTCCTCCATTACTGATGTAGCCATGTAGGGACTGAAGCCTGCAAGCTGTCCACCAGATCACAGGCCACTTCCCTACTCAGTGTCACCTTGCAGGGTTGTTGTCTTCCGCTGTCAACCTTCAGCACTCTCCAGGATCCCAGGCAACTCCACTAGCTCTGAGGTCTCCCAGGGTCAGTTACAGCTTGTCCCAAGCACCATGGAGTCTTTCTCAGAGAGAGAGCAAGCCACTTCCTGCTTCCCCATTCCATGTGGAATTCTCCAGCCCTTCCTGTTAGGTGTCCTAAATGATAACTTAATCTTCCTCATAACACAATAAGATCAGGAGTGAAACAAGGATGCCCATTATCACCTCTATTATTCAACATAGTACTAGAAACACTAGCAGTAGCAATTAGAGAAGAAAAAGAAATTGAAGGTATTAAAATAGGCAATGAGGAGACTAACCTATCACTCTTTGAAGATGATATGATGGTCTACTTAAAGAATCCTAGAGATTCAACTAAAAAGCTAATGGAAATAATTGACAACTTTAGCAAAGTTGCAGGATACAAAATAAATGCACCTAAATCATCAGCATTTCTATATATTTCCAACACATCACAACAGCAAGTGTTGGAGAAATTACATTTAAAATCACCCTAGACAATATAAAATACTTAGGAATCTATCTGCCAAGAACAACACAGGAATTGTAGGAACACAACTACAAAACACTTTCTACACAATTAAAACTAGATTTAGGGGGTATCTGGGTAGCTCAGTGGAGTGAGAGCCAGGTCTAGAGACAGGAGGTCCTAGGTTCAAATCCGGCCTCAGACACTTCCCAGCTGTGTGACCCTGGGCAAGTCACTTGACCCCCATTGCCCACCCTTACCAATCTTCCACCTATGAGAGACAATACACCAAAGAACAAGGGTTTAAAAAAAAAGAGGGGGAAAAAAAGTGTCTGCCTCCTGGGCAGTTCAAAACAAGGTTGAGGCTGCCATTTGTCCATGTAGTACTGGAGATGGACACAGGAAGTGACGAAAAGAACTATCTTTTAAATATGATGGTAACTTCCTGTGAAGGGGATTTTGCCCTTTGAATTTGGCCTTGGAGGAGTTGAGGTTGAGACGTCAGACTGCTTCCCTATGAATTGTCACATGGGTAAGTTAAGGCTGATTCTCTTTCCTTTTCCTTTGGCATTTCTGGAGGCCCTAGCCCTAAAGAGGTCTCTCAGTTTAGAAGAGGCCTCGTGGCTAGAAGCCTTGTTTAATCAACTTCTGTGCCCTTTGCTGGACCCTCTGAATCCCTGCCAGATTCGAGCCTTCAGACCAGGCTGCAATAACTCTCTCTCTCTCTCTCTCTGTCTCTCTCTCTCTCTCTCTCTCTCTTTTATCTCTTCCCTACCTTCACTCTTCCTATTTGTAAATAAACTATCATGAAAGTCATCCTGACTTGGATTTTTAAATTGATTTCTTGATGGCCAAAACCTCTTAAATATCCAGTCCAACCATACTTTCCCCTCTTTTACAACAGCTAGTGTTTTAGACTGGATTTGAACTCCTGTCTTCTGTCCACTGAGCCATCTATATCTGCCTCCAGCTAGAGAAATTTCTAGCCTGAAGCAAATCAAAATTCCCTAGTCTGGAGATGTCTGGTGAGCTTGTTTGGGATGGAGAGAGAGAGAAGAGAGGAGGGGAAGGGAGGGGAGGGGAGGGGAGGAGAGAGAGAGAGAGAAATGCTTTACCCCAGTGCACCCTGGATTCCTCTCCTTGCATCAGTGGCTCATCATAGGTGAAGATAATCTGCAGAATGAGGGACTCCTCTCATCTTCTTTCAGCACCATCACCTAGCACTGATATTATGATATTATGAGGAAAGGCTAACTCCCAGGGAGTTATTATTTGTCACTCTCTAGGGCTTTGGTCCAACTAATCCATGTGAGAGAGTGGGTGGCAAACCTACCCCTCCCACCTGCCCCCATCATCCCTGATTCATTGTTCCTTCTTGAATAGTCACTGTGTTTCCTTTTCCTGTTTCTGCTCTCTTGACTCAGTGACAGCTCAGGTGAATCTCCCCATGTTTCTCTGGATTCCTCCTCATAGCCGTCACTCCTCACTGCACAAGAATGTTCCATGGCATTCATGCTCTGACTAATGGGCATCCTTTGGTTTCCCAAAGCTGCAGCTTGGCCCACTGCCCCATTCTGTTAGTGGCTGCCATTTTCCTGCTCTTTTCAACCCATATTCTATCTTCCAATGTACACCCCATCTGGACCCATGAAGATAGGGCAGATGGGGAAGAGCTATGGAAATTCAGGCCCAGCAATTGACTGTTACATTTCTTTTTAAGGTGTAAACAAAGGAAAATACAAGCTGGAATCACTTTATAGCATGGTAAAAGGACAGGAAAACCCTCTGGATGGAGGTATCAGATTTTACCTGTGTGGAGCTGTTTGTTACCTCTATTTTAAATGAGCTTTGAGTGGGCAGGAAGCTGCCCTCAGATGCCTCGCAGGCCTTTAGGAGGCAGACTAGACTCCCGAGCATATTATTTTAATAAGAGTCAATCGTGGAAAAACACTTTGGAGGCGTGACATTGATGAGGTGCAAAGTGACATTTACCAGGGCCTGTGGATTCCAAGCAGGTATGGAGATCCTATAGAAATATTCTCAGGGAGGACAAGGCTAGTTTCTATTGGGGACTCACATGGTGGGGATGGGCTGGAGTGGGTGAAGAAGACTGGCTACTCCTCGATAGGAACCTCGGGAGTGGAGTTCTGAAGTCTGGAACCTTATACCTTGGCTCCTCATGGGATGATCAGACCTCACGGAAAACTTCCTGGCATCGTTCACATTTCCATGAGACTGAGTTGTACGAGAAAGCTCGTTCCTTCATTTGCAGTTGTTGGTAAACATATCTGGCGTGAGAATTGAACCAGATGTCCGTCAGACGGGGAATCTTTTTTTTTCCTGGAGGAAACATTCAGGAAAACAAGACCAAGTGGCCAGAAAGCTCAGCCTCCATTTGGGACAGGGTAATGTAGGTAAGCCAGAGTGTGTGAATGAAATGGAAGCTTAGCTGTCAGAGAGGCAATGTGTTCCACTGGATAGAGGCTGATCTTAGGCAGAAAGATCTAGATCCAAATATCTCCTCTGATACTTATTAGCCATATGCTCTTGGGCAAGTCACTTAACATCTCAATGTCTCTCTTTTCTCATCTCTAAAATAGATATTAGCACCTACCTCACATGATAGTTGGGAAGGTCAAATGAGATAATATATATAAAATCCTCTGCAAACATTAAAGTACTTTAAGAATATTAGCAAATATTAGTATTACTGAACTGTCATGAAGATGGATGGTGAACATGGACTTTGTAGTATAGTGGTATCAAACTCAGATAGGAAAGGGACCTCTAAATCTTATATTATAGAAGGTTTCTAATCAGCCCGTTTTGACTTAAAAAACATGTTTTTAACACCTCCCACGTTTTATTATCATTTTATTTATTTGGTTAAACATTTCTGAATGACAGTTTAATCTAGTTCAGTCTGCACTTGGGATTGGGAATGAGGTTGGCAGGCTGAGTGTTTGATATTGTTAGTTTAGAGAAATCTAAGAAGACTTGTATGAACTGATTAAAAGCGAAGTGAGCAGAACTCGGAGAACACTCTCTACATTGAGTACAACGGTGTCAACAAAGGTAATTATGAGACCAACAAAACTTTAGGCAAATACAACAGATGTTACTGACATCATGGTCTCAAAAGTAAAGGATAGGGGCAACTGGGTAGCTCAGTGGATTGAGAGCCAGGCCTAGAGAGGGGAGATCCTAGGTTCAAATCCATCCTCAGACACTTCCCAGCTGGGTGACCCTGGGCAAGTCACTTGACCCTCATTGCCTACCCTTACCACTCTTCCACCTATGAGCCAATACACCGAAGTTAAGGGTTTAAAAAAAAAAGTAAAGGATATATATCTTACCTTTCTATTGCCAATCTTTTAAAATATTTTAAAGAATATTTTATTTTTCCCAATTGTATTTTAAAACAATTTTTTAACATTCATTCCCCCATCTATTTATTTATTTGTTTGTTTGTTTTAAAATTTATTTAGCTATTACCGATTTGTAAACTGAAAACATGGGAAGTGGCACTGCTTTTTTTTTTTAAAAAAACCCTTAACTTCTGTGTATTGGCTCCTTGGTGGAAGAGTGGTTAAGGGTGGGCAATGGGGGTCAGGTGACTTGCCCAGGGTCACACAGCTGGGAAGTGTCTGAGGCTGGATTTGAACCTAGGACCTCCCGTCTCTAGGCCTGACTCTCAATCCACTGAGCTACCCAGCTGCCCCGTGGCACTGCTTTTTAAAAGGGACATCATAATTGCACTAATAGATAACTTTGCTTAATTGTCTTTGAGAAATGATCTTTGTAGAGGGTTTATTTTGGTATTTATTGGAAAGCATATATTGTGTCTAAACTAAAACAACAATTCATAATAAGTATTGAATTTGGAATCAGAATGTTTTGGTTAGAATCTTACATATATGCCTTACCTTTTGTGATCTTTGGCAAGTCACTTGACTTCTTTAGCCCTCAATTTCCCCATATGTAAAATGAAAATATTGGACTAGATCATTTTTCCTAACGTCCTTTATAAAATAGAAGTATATTTTAGGCCCTGGCGGTACTAAGACAAAAATGAGACAGTCTCTGCCTCCAAGGAGCTTATGCTCAATTTGGAGGGGTTACGTTACCTGCCTGGTATTGTATTTTTATGAATGCAGAATCAAAACCAAGTGAGTAGAATTGTCTAGAATCAGAACATTGGCCTCACTGGACAATGGCTGGAGACATTCAACAGCTGCCTCTAAGTTTCCCTTTTCTGATGCTCCATGCTGCCTCCTTAAAGTCTTTTGTAGGCCCCGTTCTTTCCCTCCCAACTGTTCCCAGCACTTTGCAATGCTAAATTATGTATTTCAGTTTATATAGATCCCATTTTAGAGGATGTGCCTGTACTTCAGGGAGGACTTTTATCCAGGCAAATGGAGCCTACCTTCTGAGACGTCAGCCAGCCTGACCACTTTCTAGGGAAAATGTGTGACAGACTCAGTGCATGGGGAAATAGGAAAGCTGATCTTTTGAAGGAAAATAATAA
>NW_025344401.1:0-1277 GCF_016433145.1 Gracilinanus agilis
GTGGAACACTAAATAATCTAAGATGACATGGGGGATGGGAAAGAGGGGGTGAATAACAGGGGACACCAAGAGAAACTTGAGTGAATAAGAAAAATAGGATATTCTATTACACACAAAGACGGGATGGGAAGGAGAGTGGACAAATACTATTATAAGTAGGAGAGGAAGAGAGTATTAAGAGGTAATAATCAAACCTTACTCTCAGTGTAATCAACCCGGAGAGGGAAGAGTAGCTATTCTATCCATTGGGACATAAAACTCTTATCTAACCCTTCTGAGAAAGTCAGAGGGGATAAATCAAGGGAAACAGGGGAGTGGGGAGTTCAAAAAAAAGGGAGGGGAGAAGAGGGAGGGAATTCATAAGGCCTTTAAAAACAAAAAGAGGGGGGAAAATAAGGGAGGGGGTAGAAAGGGAAGTCAATCAAGGGAGGGGATAAGGGATAGCGGCTCAATAGCAAACCACTGATTTAAAAGGAAAAAGTATAAGGAAAAAGGGGGTAGGAATAGGGGAGGAAACGAAAATGTCAGCAAATGCACAACTGATGATTATAACTCTGAATGTGAATGGGATGAACTCGCCCATAAAACGGAAGCAAATAGCAGAGTGGATTAGAAACCAAAATCTTACCATATGTTGTCTACAAGAAACACATATGAGGCGGGTGGACATACACAAGTTTAAGGTTCCAGGCTTGAGCAAAACCTTTTGGGCATCAAATGAGAAAAAGAAGGCAGGAGTGGCTATTATGATTTCTGACAAAGCCAAAGTAAAAATAGATATGATTAAAAAAGACAGGGAAGGTCATTACATCCTGATTAAAGGCAGTATAAACAATGAGGAAATAACACTGCTCAATATTGGGCATGGAACTCAAAAAATTAGAAAGCAAGCAAATTAAAAATCCCCAGATGGAAACTAAATTAGAAATACTAAAAATCAAGGGAGAAATTAATAAAATCAAAAGTAAAAGAACTATTGAATTAATAAATAAGACTAGAAGCTGGTACTTTGAAAAAAAAAGATAAAATAGACAAAGTACTAGTCAATCTAGTTAAAAAAAGGAAAGAAGAAAACCAAATTGACAGTATCAAAGATGAAAAGGGAAACCTCACCTCTAATGAAGAGGAAATTAAGGCAATCATTAAAAACTATTTTGCCCAATTATATGACAATAAATATAACAATTTAGGAGATATGGATGAATATTTACAAAAATATAAACTGCCTAGATTAACAGCAGAAGAAATAGAATACCTAAATAATCCCATATCAGAAA
>NW_025344402.1:0-4393 GCF_016433145.1 Gracilinanus agilis
ATACATACATATGTGTATATATATATATATATATGTATATATAAAATCGAATTAATTTCTTTCAGCAGCCTTATGAAGGAGAGGACACTTTTATTCCTATTTGATCATTAAGTAAATTGTGTCTGAGAGAGGTCCAGAGTCTCACAGGTAGTTGTGTCTGAAACAGTATTTCAGACTTTGGTTTTCCTGGCTCACATTTGCCGCTTTATCTATTGTGCCAACTATAGCTATGCAAAACAATTAGGTTATGCTTAAGGTGAACAGTGCAGTATCTCAGAATGCTTTATTAATTATTTTATTCATTCTATAACCAATTATTCAATGCCTTTCAATACACATCAGTAGAGTAAAACTCAAATAGAAAAAGGGAACCTAAATGCTGTATGTTGACTAAGAAAATTATTAACATTATGTCATATTGAATTTTAATATTTTTGCTGAACATTTCACAATTAAATTAAATGTAGTTTTTGAATGTGTTCCAATTTGTATCTGATATTTTTGATGTACGTAATCAATTTTTAAAGAACTTAGTGTTACAATTATTTAATATGCTAAGTGCTATTTATGTAAGACAATATAATACAATTAGGCCCCTAATTAAATAGATAGAATTCAGAAAAAAGCCTAGATTTACAAAGTAAAGGTTCTTTTGTGATAAGCATTATCATAGAAATTTTGAACTTAGCAAAATGAATAAGAACACAAATAAAATCCCAGTTGGGTTAGAAAACTTAACTTCATGAGTACCAAATGGAGAGAGATGACCAAGTTGGAGAGACTTGGATAATTTAATGCACTATATTCAATGTAAGTCAACTTTATGATAAGCAAAAAGAGATAAAAAGAATACACAGAAGAATTAATATAATCTTAGGTGACCTTTAGTGGTAAAGTTTCCATAGTAAAGGAGATCATTGTTCCACTATCCTCTGTTCTGGCCATTTTACAACTAAAATAATCTATTAATTTTGGTGCATAACATTTTAGGGATACTACTGACAAGTCAGAATATGTTCAGAAGATTGAAAGGAAACTGGAGATGTTACATTATGGTCACTTGAAGGATGAATAATGAACTTTGAAAAAGTAAGGTTGGGGGTAGAAAGTAGGGTTTAATGAGGAGGAATCAGAGCTTTAACTAGAATTATATGTTTGAATGTTTGCCTCAGGAACCCAAAATATAAAAGACACAAACAGCATTTTCCTTGTGAATCATTCTTGCCCTTATTCTATTGCTCTTACTTTCCAAGTAAGCTCCTTAATGTCTGGCCCCATCCTCAGCAATTATACATTCTTCCCATAGCATTCTTGTTCTCCCAGTAATTCTTTTCCCAGTGGTGAGAAGTACTGCATCATGATAATGACTTAGTAGTGTCCCATGGCTACATCCTCCCACTACAACTTCACTCGAAGTGAGTTTCCTACTACTACCTTTGCTCCAGTTACAGAATTTCTTAGTTACAGTTCTGGAGGACATGATGGCTGTATTCAAATATCTATAGAGATTCCATGGGGAAGATGGGCATGCTTTGTTCTGGTTGACCCAAATAGACAGAACTAGTAGCAATTGGGAGGAAATTATAAAGAAAGTTCCTACCTTATGAATTTATTTGATTCTATTATGTTTTGACTAATCAGAGATCAAATTATGGGCTAGTCAGCCCAACCCAGCAATAGCCTAGCAGGAGAATCCTTTGAACACTGGCCATCCAGTTATGCTTTATAATGCCACAACTGGCAAAGAAACAAATGACATTTTTTGCAGGCAGCAACATGATTTCCTTGTGTAGTTTTCAAGCAAAAGCACCATCACATTTAATAGAATGACCTCTAAATATAATCATATGCCTTACTGTGGCATTCAAGAGAAAGCGATGAAAGTAATGCCTACGAGTCTTGTTCATGGTGATAGCTGTTTTTTTCAGTAGAAATATTAGCTGGCAGATCCTGAGAAACCAGGTTAGACTAAAACAGAAGGACAAGAGGGTGAGGAGGATGAGGATCAATCAAATGACTGATCTATCCATCAATCAGTAATTACTAAATGTTTATCATATGCTCAGCCCTATTAAATGTTGTGAGAGGACATATTTAAAAAATATATTTAGCTTAATCAAAGATAAAGAAAAGTACTTTTTTTTAGTGTTTACATGTACCCCATTCTAGGTAATGCTTTTGTGTACTTAACTAAGTTTATTTATTTCCCTGGACTTCAATTTTCTCATTTGTAAAAAATGAGGGGTGGGGTGAGGCTATACTAGGTGATCTCTAACTTTTTTACCAGTACAGAATTTTATGATTCTATAATCTTCATGGAAACTCCTGTCCATAATAGTCTATGCCAGTGATAGTGAACCTATGGCACAGGTGCCAAAGATGACATGCAGAGCTCTCTCTGTGGGCACTTGGCCACCCACCCTCCCTATTCCCCTCTCCCCCCAGAGTTTATTATTAGAAACACAGAGGGATTCAGGCAGAGCTGATCCCTTATAAGAATTATTACAATTCTAATTCTAAAAAGTTAGGTGATATTGAGCAAGTCTTTTCATGTCTTTTGACTCTCAGTTTCCTAATCAGTAAAATCAGGGGATGGGACTAGATTACCTTTAAGGTCAAACAGCTCTATTATTTAATTGATGTAGATTAGACATTGGACAAAGAAAAGAGGAAAGTGAGTGAATTAGAAGTACCATTTTCTTATTGAAAAAACAAACAATCATGGGGAAAAACTTGGGATCCTTTTATTTATTTATTTTTTGTATTTTATTGTATCTATCCATGGAGATAGGGGAAAAAAAGGCTTCTAAGCCTTAAACCCTGTAAGGGGAAATACAAGATCCACTGGAGGAAGAATAACAAAGTATCTAAATGGCAGTCCTCTATATGAATATATCAAAGATTTTGAAGCCAAAGCCTTGTATAACAAAGTTGATGGAGCAAGTTGAAGCAGGTGCTGCAGGCAACTGGGGAACTATGAATGACAAAGGCTATACATGATAGCTCTTGTCAAGTGAACTATCTTAAGTTGATGGAAGAGTAATTTGATTAAATTTAGCAAGCATTTAGTTTTATTTTTGTGATAAACAAGTTTTATTGATGTCTGCTTTTACATCATAATGATTCCTGAAAATGTCTCCACTACAAAATGCACCCTTCAATGTATTAAAGGGGGGGAAATATAATTAGATCTGTTTAACGGCAAGGTGCTGTCCTTAGGCCCAATAATGCAAAAAACAAATTAATGAATAATTAAAAATCTCAGAAATCTAAGAGCTTATATTTGACTAAAAGTGCTTTTCTTAAAAAAGACCAAGAATGAGCTTTCATCTCAGAGTAATTTTAATATATATTAGTTGTCCCTTGCTATGTCATGGTTCACTTATTGTAGATCCACTGTATTGTGTTTTTTTTTTAAATTGGGATTTTGCAGATGAATACCATACTGTACACAATGTAAATGTAGTATGCCACTACTGCTTGCAGAAATTTGCCAATGTAAGATTGTACATGGCACACTATTGGCTAAAAGGCGACCAACAACAACTCTCTGTTCTGTATTCTAGGCATTGATTGGCTCAGTGTTTTTAAGAGTGTGGGAAAGGTTAATCAGAGTGTGGAAAAGGTTTATAGGAGAGTGGGAAGGGTTTATAAAGCCTTAATATATATATATATATATATATATATATATATAAATAATAAAAAATATAACACTACTACTTAGTGGATTTTCATCTATTGAGGGGGTCTCTGGAATGTAACTCTTGCAAAAGATGAGGAATCATTGTACCTCAAAAACTTACTATACCAGACAGAGTGGTGAAACAATTCTAGCTTTCAATGATTTGTTCCTCACTTTACACATTATATAAACAATGATAACTTAAGGGAAAATATAAATTATAAATGATATATACATATATAGTATGTATAACGTGTATACTATATGATATGTATTTATATGCTGCATGCATATATAGAAAATGTCCATATGTATAACACATATATAGATGTATATATCATATATAATATGCATTTACCTCTTAAAGTTGAAAGTCATAATCATTTGAATTTGATAACATTTACAACGACAAGAATACGAGTACTTTATTGTCTCTTCGTTATTCAAAAGGTGAATTATTTTTAAAAGTAGCAACTCACGAATTCTATCAAAAGGTAAAGGATATGTGATCTGTATTTCTGGAAAAAGTAGATTTTACCCTTTTGGAAAAATAAAGGATTCTTGAGCTATTATAGTATGGTTAATTTGGTGTTGGGTTTTTTAAAATCTTGCTCAGAACTCTGTATCATTGTTTATGCTTGTAATTAATGAGTGGCTCACAATTTATATTTTTTGACATTATACATGTATAATGTCAAAATATATATATAT
>NW_025344403.1:0-5990 GCF_016433145.1 Gracilinanus agilis
GGATGTGGACTCGAAACTACCACACCAATGCAACTAACAACAATTTGGAAATAGGTCTTGAACAAGGACACATGTTAAAACCAGTGGAAATGTGCATCGGCTATGGGTGGGGGGATAGCGGGGGGTGAAGGGGAAAGTAGGAGCTTGAATCATGTAACCATGTTAAAAATGAATATTAATAAATGATTAAAAAATTTAACAAAAAGATATCATTTTACATATTATGGCATTAAATTTCCATATTGTATCTACTTTTTAAAAAAATGTGATGTTTTTCAAATGAATAGGCTATTAAAGTCATGTTTATGTCATTTCTTTAAGGTATTTAATAAGTGGTGTATCATCAGAAAATATCCCAACTAATTAAGTAAAAGTCATTCACTGAAAAAAAAGATTTAAATATTTTATTTTTTTTAGAAAAATTTTCCATGGTTACATGATTCATCTTCTTACTTTCCCCTTCACCCCCCTTCACTCCCCCAATATCCAATGCACATTTCCACTGGTTTTAACATGTGTCATCAATCAAGACTTATTTACATATTATTGATAGTTGCATTGGTGTGGTTGTTTTGAGTCTACATCCCCAATCATGTTCGAATCAAACCATGTGTTCAATCAGTTGTTTTTCTTCTGTGTTTCCACTCCTGCAGTTCTTCCTCTGAATGTGGGTAGCGTTCTTTTCCATAAATCCCTCAGAATTGTCCTGGGTCATTGCATTGCTGCTAGTACAGAAGTCCATTACATTCAATTGTACCTCAGTGTATCAGTCTCCGTGTACAATGTTCTTCTGGCTCTGCTCCTTTCACTCTGCTTCAATTCCTGGAGGTCTTTCCAGTTCACATGGAATTCCTCCAGTTTATTATTCCTTTGAGCATAATAGTATTCCATCACCAGCATATACCACAATTTGTTCAGCCATTCCCCAATTGAAAGGCATACCCTCGTTTTCCAGTTTTTTTGCCACCACAAAAAGTGCAGCTATAAAAATTTTCATACAAGTCTGTTTATCTATGATCTCTTTGGGGGTACAAACCCAGCAATGCTATGGCTGGTTTGAAGGGCTGGCAATCTTTTAGAGCTCTTTGGGCATGATTCCAAATTGCCATCCAGAATGGTTGGATCAGTTCACAATTCCACCAGCAATGCATTATTGTCCCAATTTTGCCACATCCCCTCAAACATTCATTACGCTCCCCTTCTGTCATTTTAGCCAATCTGCTAGATGTGAGGTTTTTTGATTTGCATTTCCCTAATTATTAGAGATTTAGAACACTTTTTCCATGTATTTATTGATAGTTTTGATTTCTTTATCTGAAAATTGCCTATTCATGTCCCTTGCCCATTTATCCATTGGGGGATAGCTTGATTTTTTATACAATTGATTTAACTCCTTGTATATTTGAGTAATTAGACCTCTGTCAGAGTTTTTTGTTATAAAGATTTTTTTCCCAGTTTGTTGTTTCCCTTCTGATTTTGGTTGCATTGTTTTTGTTTGTACTTTTGGTACCTTTTTAATTTAATATAATAAAAATTATTTATTTTACATTTTGTAATTTTTTCTAACTCTTGTTTGGTTTTAAAATTTTTCCTTTCCCATAGATCTGACAAGTATACTACTCTGTGTTCACTTAATTTACTTATAGTTTCCTTCTTTATATTCAAGTCATTCACCCACTCTGAATTTATCTTGGTGTAGAGTGTGAGATGATCTAAACCTAATCTCTCCCATATTGTTTTCCAAATTTCCCAGCAGTTTTTGTCGAATAGTGGATTTTTGTCCCAAAAGTTGGACTTTTTGGGTTTATCATAGTGTCTTGCTGATGTCATTTATGGAGTATCATATTTTAGAAAGATAAGCTGGATCTCTCTCCCTTCATTGTCCAGGTAGGCAATAAGGGATGTTGTATATAATGTCAATATGATACATTTGATATAATTCATTTGATACATAGCTTGGTTTTATGAACCTTTTTCTTCTTTTTTTGGGGGGGGATCTTATAAGGGATGGCTCAATAGGTAAAGAAGGGTTTTTGTCTGGAAATGAAAGTGATGGAAAAACAAAAAATGATGAAAATTTAAAAAATACCAATACAAGGAAAATAAAGATGAACTGGATTGTATGTGCTATCTAACCCTGCCTGGCATATAGTAAGTGATGAAAAATGATCACTGATTGATTGGTTGGTAATGATGATGACTAGAAACCACATCATACAAATATTGGTTGAGGGAACTGGGTATTTATAGGCTGAAAAAGACATAATAAGAGTACCATAAGAAGTCTTGAAGTATTCAAAAGAGAGACAGCTAGTTATTGTAGTGGATAGAGCTCTTAGCCTGGAGTCAAGAGGACCTCGGTTCAAATCTGGCCTCAGATACTTCCTAGCTGTGTGGCCCTGGTCAAGTCCCTTAATCCCCATTGCATAGCCCTTAAAGTTCTTCTGTCTTAGAATTGATCCTAAACAGAAAGCAAGGGTTTAAGAAAGAAAGAAATATTCGAAGGGGCTGTAATATAGAAGGATTAGCTTCATTCTGCTTGGCCCCAGACAACAGAATTAGAAACATTGTTAGAAGATGCAGAAAGGCAGATTCCCACTATACAGAAACTTCCCAATATAAAATGAGCTGTTTTGCTGGGGTGATGAGTTTCCTATTTCTTTCTTTTTAAAAAAATATATCTTATTTTCCAACAACTGCTTGAACACATGGGCTGATGGGTATATTATTGGGGATGGAGACACTAAACGATAACTCTAGCCCAACTATCAATAATATGGAATTAGGTCTTGATCAATGATATGTGTAAAACCCAGTGGAATTGTGGGTCGGCTAAGGGGGGTTAGGAGGGTTTGGGAAGAGGGAAAAAACATGAAGCATGTAACTAGGGGAAAATATTCAAAATAAAAATGAAAAATATATCTTATTTTCCCAATTACACATAATAACAATTTTAAACACACATTTCCCAAAATTATAAGATCTAAATTGTCTTCCTCTTTCCCTTCCATCCCCCCTCCAGGAGATGGTAACCAATTTGCTCTGGGCTGTACATATATTATCATGCAAAACATACTTCCACATTGTTGTAAGAGAATACCTATATATAGATATTTCTAGCTCCATAAAATCATTTGTGGATAGTGTGATTGGCATGGCACTGAATAAGTAAATTAATATATGTAGAATTGTCATTTTTAGTATATTAGCTTGGCCTGCCTATGAGCAATGAACATTTTTCCAGTTGTTTAGATCTGACTTTATTTGTGTGAGAAGTGTTTTGAAATTGTGTTCATAGAATTCCTGTGTTTGTCTTGGTGAATGGGTTCCCAGCTATTCTGTATTGTCCAGAGTGATTTTCAATGGAG
This sequence comes from Gracilinanus agilis, assembly GCF_016433145.1. Taxonomy (NCBI): domain Eukaryota; kingdom Metazoa; phylum Chordata; class Mammalia; order Didelphimorphia; family Didelphidae; genus Gracilinanus; species Gracilinanus agilis. The sequence continues at coordinate 3,369 of NW_025344403.1, forward strand.
TCTCTCTTACAGCTATCTCTTGCTGCTGGACTTTGTTGGAAATATGTAGAAATGCTGATGGTTTATGTGGGTTTACATTGTATCTTGCAACTCTGATAAAATTATTACTTATCTCAACTAATGAATACTTTGTTTCTAGGAGCCTTCAAGTGGAGGTTGAATGACCACTTTGAAGAGATGTAGTAGTGAGCCTTCCTCTTCAGCTATTGGCTCCTGGGGTATCTTCCAGCTATGGGTTTCTGTGACAGCTAGTAAGTGGGGTAACTTGGACTCCAATATTAGATCTTCTTACTTTGAATCCAATGCTTTTTTCACTACACTTGTTATTCAGTTGTTCCAGACTCTTCATGCTCCTGTTTTTGTTTTTTTTTTTTGTGGTTTCTTGGATGAGATACTAGAGCAGTTTGCCATTTCTTTCTCCAGCTCATTTTACAGATGAGGAAATTGAGGCAAACAGAGTAAAGTGACTTGGCCAGGGTCATACAGCTAGGAAGTATCTGGGTCCAGATTTAAACTCACGCTTTTCTAACTCCAGGCCTGACATTCTTTCCACTGTACCATCTAACTGCCTTTTTTCACTACTCTACCCTCCCTCTTGAAGCAGCCACTGGCTTTCTCAGGTTCCTGTTTTTGAGGGGAACGAAAACAGGCTAGATTCCTCCACTGGAGAAGTATATCCATCCTTTTTGATACCACCAAAAAAACCCAGGAACTCATGATAAAAGTGAATGTATTATTTTTTTCTTTTAAACTCAAAATTTTATTTATTTAAAATTTTTTCTTTATTTTATTTTAATAACAAATGTCCACATAAGTTTTCCAGAGTTCCATGATTTTTATTGGCTCCCTCCCAGAGTTGATAAGCAATTCCACTGGATTATACATGTATTAGAATGTCTTAAAACATACATTGAAATTCCCAGTTATATTACCAAGACTTTGTTGCATTGGGATGAGAGCCAGAAGGGAAGACCTTAACTCTTCTGGGCTTTGGCCAAGAATAGGACTTCTCAACTGGGATCTTAACAAGAAGTGGGATCCACCAACAAGAGGTCTGTGGCAAAAGTTCAGAGAATCCACGAACTTTGATGGGGCAAAAAATGACCTCTTTAGACCTGACCTTTAACTGACATTTGGCATTCCCTGCAATTATTGGGAAAAAATCATTTTCCTGAGGTGAGCCCATTAAGTAGACTGTGTAAGGAATTAACTTATGTTGCTTGGGCAACCAGTTTAAAGAGCTCTGCCTCTCACCTTGCCTCTTAAGTCTTTTTTTTTATATTAGATCTTAAGGCAGATAAAGCAAACACAAGATTATTAGATTAGCTCTGAGTCATTCTTCTTCCAATTTTCTCAGTGAATCATCAGAGGCTATTTTATTAGGCCCTTTGCAATTGCCAAAATGGACTCAAATTTCCTACAGAAGCAGGAGGGCACAACATCAGATTTCTTTATGAAATTTGCTAACACAATTAAAACTTTTTTTCCCAAAATGTCCTTTTTATTCTTATGAATTTGATGAACTCAATACACATGAACACTTCCCTATCCAAAGGACAGAAAAAGAAGACTGTATATGAAGCTGGGAGTCTCCACTGTGTCTGGCTTTTTGGGGGAGGCTGTATTTCAAAAATAACTTTTAAAATAATCCTTATCTTCTGTGTTGGAATCAATACCGAGTATTTTTTCAAGGCAGAAGAATGGTGAGGGCTAGGCAATTGGGGGTTATGTGGCTCGCCCAGGTTGCTTGTCTGAGGCCCAATTTGAACTCAGACCTCCCATCTGCAGGCCTGGCACTCTATCCACTGAGCCACCTAGCTGCCCCTTGAATTTCAGATTTAATACAATGGTTCTAACAGCACTCTCCTGATCTGTGGTCCCTTCTAAACTTCCTTCAGCTTTTTTCTGTGTATTTTTAAATGGTTCATTGACACTTTACATTCTTATCTCTCTTGTTAGGTATCATTACCTCCTGTTTCTCCCTTCTGTCTAAGTAATAATGCTCCCTTGTAAGAAATAAATGTGGCCAAAGCAAACCCTTATATGGGCCATGTCTGAAAATATGTCTCTTTCTTTAACTCTCAGCTCACATCTTTGCCAAGAGGTGGGAGGCAAATTTCCTCGTCATTCTTCTGGAGTGGAGGCTGGTCCTTTTGTTGGTTATAGATCTCAGGTCTCTTCCAGTTGTATTTTTTAAAATAGTCTTTGACAGTCTCTTTATCATATAACTTGGGCTCCTGGCATCAGTTCACACAAATCTTCATAGGGTTTTCTTAAACCATCCCTTTCATGGTTTCTTAAAATACAGTAATATTCCATCACATGCATGTCCCAGAATTTGTTCAGCTATTCCTCAGTTGATTGGCACCTGCATTGTTTCCAGTTCTTTGCTACGACAAAAGCATTGCTACAATTTTTTGTAGCTATGGGTACTTTCCTTCTTTCTTTGAATTCTCTGGAATAAAAGCCTTGTAGTGGCATTGCTGAGTCAGAGGGTACATGCCAGTCATTTTTTAGGTGTGACCCCATTTAGGATTTTCTTTTTTTTTCAAACATTTATTAATATTCATTTTTAACATGGTTACATGATTCATGCTCCTCCTTTCCCCTTCACCCCCACCC
>NW_025344404.1:0-6073 GCF_016433145.1 Gracilinanus agilis
AAACTCCACCTCAAGTCTCTAGATCCAAGCCCAATCTAGCTTTGTGACCACTTCTCTAGAGAGGCTGAGACTAGGCTAGTTGGGGAGGTGAGAGGAGACTTCCTGGCACAGAAGGCAGAGGGCTGGACTTGGAGGCAAAGGCTCTGGCTTCGGAGCCACTTCCTGTCTGTGAGACTAAGCTCAAATCTCTTCTTTCCTCTCTGGGCCTCAGATTCCTCCTCTCTAAAATGATGGGATTGAACTCAATGGCCTCCAAGATCCCTTTCAGTTCCAGGCCCACCAAAGGCCTTTCTTCTATTAAAACAAAACCAAGAACTCCCAATGCAAGTTGGGATGTGAGAGGGGCCAATCCAGACTGTTGGCTCCCCAGACAGCACGGGGCTCTTATTCTCTTTGCGTCCCTAGCCCCGGCACAGTGCTTGCTGAGACATTCCTTGCCCCTCAGAGTTCCAAAGTGTCAAATGTCACCTCTCTCATTTGAACTTCACAGTAATTCTGTCAAGAGAGTGGACACAAGTATTATGAGCCCCATTTTACAGATGAAGTAGAGAAAGGAAGTGACCTGCCTAAGGTCACAGAGTTAAGAAGTGATTGAAATAGAATAGGTGCCCTCTCACATTCTATTCACTTTGGAAATTTTGTTCCCAAGGAAATAATCCCAAAGGGAAAAAAGTGTGGCCAGGGGAATCCCTTTGCTCCAACCAAGCATAGTTATTAAATGCATGCCATCTATGCCAGCCATGGAACATTCTAGAGATGGTGTGCACTTAGTATAGTGCCTGACATACAGTAAGTACTTAGTAAACACTGCTGTTCTCCCCCTTCCTCCTGTGCTATCATCTCATCATGAAGAGGGTGACTCTGGGTTCTCCTAGGCCTGTGTTGGCAAGCGTATGGCGTGCGCACCAGAGTGTGCCAGAGAGGGCTGCTTCCCTCCCCCTCTCCATGCACCTGATGACATTTCTCCCATCACCCACCCCTTTGTCCAACAGCCCAATGGGAGTGCTTCCTCCCTCCCTTGCCTGGGGTAAGGCGGGGAGCTCACATGCAGTGTGAGGGCTGCAGTTTGGGCGCTCAGTCTCTAAGGTCCCTAAAAAGTTTGCCACCACTGTCCTAGGCTCTGCTAGCAGAGTGTAGGCCCCGGTAGGACCACTGGGTCTGATGTCTGGAGCTGGGAGGATCTTCAGGGTCATCTAGTTCAAGCCTCTCATTTTACAGAGGAGGAAAATGAGGCCAGATGATTCCCTCCAGTTTATAAAGGGAATTAAATTCTAAAATGGATAGATGAGGAAACTGAGGCCTAAAGAGGCTCAGTGGCTTGCAAGTAGTGAAAGCTGTGATCAGTGATTAGAAACCATTTGTTCTTGTCCTGACTCAACGCCAAACTAGATTCAGGTCTCGAGTACAGACCTGGTGATGAGCAGTGGGCCATCCAATGCCCAGGGAACCAAGGCTAGAGAAGCCGAGGATCACTGGAAGTTTGCCTACTGATCCGTGCATGGATGGGGTGAGCAGCTACATGGATGGCTGACTTCCTAGAACTTCTGTGCAGCTGAAATATCCAAAGACAGCGAAATCGATTGTGTTAGTTGTGTGTTCAAATTTCTCTGCCTGCCATTCAAGGCCTTCCCCTCCCAGTACTCTATGTATGGTAAGCTCCAGCACACCTGGACTGTCCCTCCGAATGCTCCCGTGTGCTTCTGTTCAGACTCCTCTTCCCTCTGGGCCTGGGACCCCTTCCTTCCCTCTCTCTAACACCCATCCTTGAAGCTGAACTCCAATACCATGTCCTCAACCTTCCCCCGCTCCCTCCTTGAGACCTCCCATGCATGCTCTCTTCTGCACCCCTCTAACACCATGTGCACCTTCTGAGAGCTTCATGTGGGCGAGAGTTGCCTCTTCACTTAACCTGGCCGTCTTCTCCAACGCTGACCCAGGGTGGGTGCTCAGGCAGGTGAGCTGTGTGACCAGGTCTGGGCAGAGGAGTGATGATTCCGGTGGAGGCAGTAAGGATGGGCTGGAAGATGCAGGGTGGGGAGTGGGTGGCCCTAGGAGAAGGAGCCTTCACTCAGTTCCTTCCTTCCTTCCTTGCTGGTTGACCTCGGCCTTTCCCTCTTTGGGCCTCAGAGTCTTCTTCTTCCTCTTCTCAGGCTGGAGGGTTTAAGGGGGAGTGATAGGGCTTGAAGTTCTCCTCTGGCAGTCCTGGCATTCCGTGTTCTGTGGTTTTGTGCTCAAATGATGGGAGCATTGACTTCTGATAGGGCCAAGATTGGCTCTGAGGTTGGGCCAGGAGTGCCCAGGCCACCCAACTTCATGGCCCTCTCAAGCTGTTTCCTTACCTCCCTGCTGAACACAAGGTGCCAGATACCCCACTGATTCCCCTGGGCCGAGGTGAGGCTTGGGGTTGGGTGCATCAGGCAGCCAGAAGCCAGCCCTGTTAAGCCCTGAAGCTGTGGCCAGATGTGGTGTCCACCGCTATTCCAGCTGCTGGAAACAAGCAAGGCCTCAGGAACTGGCTTTTCCTCTTGCAGGGGAGTCCAAAGGATCTGGAAGTAGGTCCTGCTGATTCTGCTCTGCTGGGCCCACCCTAACCACAGCTGGATCCTTCTCATGGACTAGCTGCCTTTGGAGTTATTTCCTGTCCTGGCTGGAGCCCAAGGGAGAGTCACTTCCCAGTACAGAGCTGGATTGGGAAGTCACAGGATCTGGATTTCTGCCACTTACTGGGTTTGTGACCTTGACCCAAGTCCCTTCTTCTTGCCAGTTTTTTCCTCTGTAAAATGAGAGCATCAGTCTAGACTCAATGGCCACTAAGGTCCCTTCTAGCTCAGGCCTCCAAATGATTCCCCCACCCAGGTCCACCCGCCTGAGAAATCACCAAAAGAAACCTTATTGACCCCCCTCCCCATTCAAATGGTGTGTGGATTCGGTGAGGGGGCAGCACCATAAATACTATATGACTGGAGGAAACAATGCCCAAGTCATCGATGATGTCCTATCCCCACAGCTGCCCTTGGTTTTTTAGGGACAAAGAGGGTACTTCCTACTGGTAAAACGACAAGTTGTAATGTGAACTGGAAAGACCTCCAGGAACGGATGCAGAGTGAAAGCAGCAGAACCAGGAGAACGTTGTACACAGAGATGGATACGCTGTGGTACAATCGAATGTCATGGACTTCTCTACTAGCAGCAATGCAGTGACCCAGGACAATTCTGAGGGACTTATGGAAAAGATGCTTTCCACATCCAGAGGAAGAACTGTGGGAGTAGAAACACAGAAGAAAAACTACTGCTTGATCGCATGGTTCGATGGGGATAGGATTGGGGATGTGGACTCTAAACAACCACCCCAGTGCAACTACCAACGATATGGAAATAGGTCTTAATCAATGACACACATATAACCCAGTGCAACTGCTTGTCAGCTTTGGGCAGGTGGAGGGAAGGGGGGGGGTGTGGATCATGGATCATGTAACCATGGAAAAATAGTCTAAATAAAAAAGGGTTATATATAAATGACAGGTTATAGCCCAGGGTTGGGCAGCCTACTTGGAGGGGTCTGGATTTCTCCACCTCTGAATGATGCCAGCACGGTCAGCAAAATGGTCAAGTCAGCCAAGTCCTCCCCCCCCAGAAATTTAAATAGGCTCATGAGGTCACAGATTTAGAGCTGGGAAGAATTGTAGAGATTACCTGGTCCAACCTCCTCATTTTGCAGATGTTGAAATTGAGGCCCAGAGTCAGGAAATGGCATATACAAGGTCACACAACAAGTAACAGAGCTGGGGTTAAACATTAATTTCTATTTAACTGATTAAATAGATCAAGTATTGCTTATGATGGAGGATATATGGTAGGTAGCTGCATTCGCTTTAAAAAAAGCTCTTCCCTTCCATCTTAGAATCAATACTGTGCCTTGGTTCCAAGGCTTTAGAAAAGCAATAAGGGCTAGGCACCTGGGGTAGAGTGACTTGCTTGTGGTCATTAGCTAGGAAGTGTCTGAGGTCACACTTGAACCCAGGGCCTCCTGTCTCCAGACCTACTAGCTCTCTACCCATTGAGCCACCTATGCTGCATTCACTTTTCCCCATTGCATGATCCAGTTTTCCCCTGAGCATTTTTCAGAAAGTGATTCTTTCCCCACTGCTGATAGCAATAATAATAGCTGACTTGCTTTACACAGGGGGTGGTGCGCACGTGGCCCTCATAACAACCCTGGGGTGGTGGCTGTTTCGGGGTCATCATCCCCATTTTCCGGAGAAGGAAGCGAAAGCTCAGAGAGGTCCAGGGACTTACCTTGGTCACGCAGCGAAGTGTCAGGATCAGGATCTGAATCCAGGTCGTCCTACCTCTGGAGCCAGGGTTCTCTCCGTTCTCCCAGACGACATCCTTTCTAGGAGCTCGATTCAGTCCCACTGGCTTATTTTTCTATGTCTAAGCAGGAGCAGGCAGTTTGAACAACTGTCCCTTATGTCTGAATCGAATGAAAAATGGGTTTGGAAGGCTGGAGTCCTGCACCGCCATGGCTTTATACACTCGTCTCCCCCTCTTAATTGCCTTTGATTTCCTCACGTGCTCCTTGGAGGGCTTATTGGTAAAGGAATTTCAGTGTCCACTGGAAAGAGTCCTCAGTGGAAGTGCCACTGGCGGTGCCACATCCGAAAACCAGACTGTGGTGGAGGAAGAAGAACTACCCATGCGGCTGCTTCCAAAGGAAAGCACTCATGGAAGGCAACGTTTTGGGAAACTGGCCCAGGACCCCTCTTAAACAGAGACAGTGCCTCGGAGTAAGGCAATGAGGCGATGGAAGGCGATGGAGGCACCTGACATCAAAGATGCCTTCAAATCTGGAGTCACTAAACTCCTGGGCTTCTCTTTCCTCATCCATGAGCCGGAGATGGCAAGGCCTAGGAGAGCAGGAGTTCGGAGCTAGAGGTAAGGATGCCAAGTAGTAATTCATTAATCCTTTTACAGATGAGGAAACTGAGGCTTTGGGAAGGGAGGTGTGATTTGCCCAGGCTATCCAGATAATTTGCAGTGTCTGGCTGGCATTCCGAGCCAGGGCTCCCGAGGACAAGTCCAGGACTCGGCCTACTAATGGTTCCCGTATGTATGCCAAAAACCTCAGCTTGCCAGTGCCTGGGGTCAGGAGGGCCCACCCACACTGAGCTCACAAGGCAAGCATATGTTGGAGGCTGGGGGTCTAAGCTGTTTGATCTCTGTGCCGTCGTTGAGACTTTCAGCCTTCGGATGGACCAGGAAGCTTGCACTCTGCCTTAGGGATCGAGGCGAATGTTCCCTGGAGCTGTCACAGATGTTGGTGGACTGTGACCCTGCGAGCCAAGAGGCCTACAAGCTCCAGGCCAGGGCAGAGGGTCACAAACAATCACTCGGGCCTGGCCATCCAGCAAAAGAGCCCAGCCCTTGCCTCCTTTTCCCTGCCAAGTCTCTTGCATATGTGGGCTCCATCTGCTGCCTCTGCTTTCTAATTCATTCTCTTGAGCCCTGGGAGTTTGGCTTCATCTTCCCCCTCTGTACCCCCAGCACCACACCCACCCCCCCACCAAAAACATCTTTCTCCATTGTTCGCAGTCGCTTCCCAACGGGCAGATCCAGCAGCCCCTTTGGAGTTCTAAAGCCTCCTGGGCTTCCCCTCCTCCCTCCTCCCTTAGCTCTCCCTGTTCTTCCACTTCCCCAGATGCTGCTTGTCTCCTTCCCTTCCTCCCCACTTCCTCTTCTTCCTTCTTCTCAAGGTTCAACCAGTCCTCAAGCCCTAGGCTCTGCTCTCCTTCACTTCCCCTGGCTAGCTAGGGGGACGTACGTCTCCCAGGCAGCCTAGCCTGGCTTCTCTGCCGAGGTTCCCTCCAGACCCACATCTCCAACCGGAAGAACCCACCCACCTCTGGCTTACTTAGCCGGCTTCTCATGCTCACCATGGGCACAGCCCAGCTTATCTTCTCTGGAAAACGGGCTTCTTCTGGCTTCGGGTCTCTGGGATTGTGTTCATGGACTCCCTGGGGTGGGTGCGAGGGGCCCTGGCCGACTCTCTCAGGGCTTCAGAAATGTTTATGGC
>NW_025344405.1:0-2126 GCF_016433145.1 Gracilinanus agilis
AAAGGTAAATAAGGAACAGAAGAGAAAGTAAGAAAACTCATATTTTTTAAATTTGCCTCTTTAAGGGCTTCAATAAGATCTAATTATTGGTACTCCTATGTGGGGAAATGTTATGTATAATTCTTTGTAGTGAACTCTGTTCACCATTATAGCATTCACTATTATAATAATTAGAAGAATTATTCATAGGGAGAGGTTGGAATACTAAATGGTCTAAGATGATATGGGTGGGAGGGAAAGAGGGGGGTGAATAATAGAGGACACCAAGAGAATCTTGAAGGAATAAGAAAAATAGGATATTCTATTACACACAAAGAGGGCATGGGAAGGGGAAGGGATAAATACTATTATAAGAAGGAGAGGAAGAGAGCATTAAGAGGTAATTTTTAAACCATACTCTCAGTGTAATTAACCCTGAGAGGGAAGAGTAGTTATATCCATTGGGATATAAAACTATCTAACCCTACTGAGAAAGTCAGAAGGGATAAACCAAAGGGAGCAGGGGAGTGGGGAGGTTGAAAAAGGGAGGGGAGAAGAAGGGGGAGGGAATTCATTAGGCCTTAAAAATAAAAAGAGGGGAATAATAAGTGAGGGGATAAAAAGGGAAGTAAATCAAGGAAGGGGACAAAGGTTACTGGCTTAAAGCAAACCACTGGTTTAAAAAGAAATAGTGTAAGAAGAAGGGATAGAATTAAGGGAGGATACCAAAATGTCAGCGAATACACAACTGATAATTATAACTCTGAATGTGAATGGGATGAACTCACCCATTAAACAGAAGCAAATAGAGTGGAATAGAAACTAAAATCCTAACATATGTTGTCTACAAGAAACACATATGAGGCGGGTGGACGTACACAAGTTTAAAATAAAGGGCTTCAGCAAAATCTTTTGGGCTTCAAATGAGAAAAAAAAGGCAGGAGTGGTGATCATGATTTCTGATAAAGCCAAAGTAAAAGTAGATATGATTAAAAAAGATAGGGAAGGTAATTACATCCTGATTAAAGGCAGTATAGACAATGAGGAAATAACATTGCTCAATATGTATGCACCAAATGGCATAGCATCCAAATTTGTAAAGGAGAAACTGGTAGAGCTCAAGAAGAAAATAGTAAAACCATACTAGTGGGAGATCTAAATTTTCCTCTTTCAGATCTAGATAAATCAAACCAAAAAATAAATAAGAAAGAGGTAAGAGAGGTGAATGAAGCCCTAGAAAAATTAGATTTAATAGATATGTGGAGAAAAATAAATAGGGACAAAAAGGAATACACCTTCTTTTCAGCTGCACATGGTACATTCACAAAGATCTACCATGTAATAGGGCATAGAAACATTGCAAACAAATGCAAAAGAGCAGAAATAATAAATGTAACTTTCTCAGATCATAATGCAATAAAAATAATAATTAGTAAGGGCACTTGGACAGGCAAATCAAAAACTAACTGGAAATTAAATAATATGATTCTCCAAAACCAGCTAGTCAAAGAAGAAATCATAGAAACAATCAACAATTTCATTGAAGAGAATGACAATGATGAGACATCCTATCAAAGTCTGTGGGATGCAGCCAAGGCAGTACTCGGGGGAAATTTATATCCTTGAGTGCATATATTAACAAATTAGGGAGGGCAGAGATTAATGAATTGGCCATGCAACTTAAAAAATAAGAAAGCGAGCAAATTAAAAATCCCCAGATGAAAACTAAATTAGAAATACTAAAAATCAAGGGAGAAATTAATAAAATCAAAAGTAAAAGAACTATTGAATTAATAAATAAGACTAGAAGCTGGTATTTTGAAAAAACAGATAAAATAGACAAAGTACTGGTCAATCTAATAAAAAAAGGAAAGAAGAAAACCAAATTGACAGTATCAAAGATGAAAAGGGAGACCTCACCTCTAATGAAGGGAAAATTAAGGAAATCATTAAAAACTATTTTGCCCAATTATATGGCAATAAATATAGCAATCTAAAAGTTATGGATGAATATTTACAAAAATAAAAATTGCCTAGATTAACAGCAGAAGAAATAGAATACCTAGATAATCCCATATCAGAAAAAGAAATTGAACAAGCCATCACAGCAGCAAGAGGTAGAAAGAGAAACACCATTTAAAATCACC
>NW_025344406.1:0-3765 GCF_016433145.1 Gracilinanus agilis
ATATATATATATATATATAAAATGAACCAAACTTAATCTTGATCAAGAAATCCAAGGGGAAAAATCACAGAGAGTGATTTGTTCAGCTAAGGTCAACAACTGGAGACAGACAAAGAGGTCTGCAGATACTAGAGTAAGATTCTGGCAAAGACTATCCAGGGACTGTTCAAGGGCAGGATGAGATCTCAGACCCATACCAGGGTATCCCAACTTCATGTAAGGGTCAAAGAAAGGTACCAACTGGCAGCTTTGTCAACCACTGCCCATTTCTGGGTCATAGATCCAGGACACCTACCTGCAAAGATGCAGAGTAGTCACAGAGTCTACCTTTCGGGCTGAGCAAGGAGGAATTTCAGAAACAAACATCAGGAGTGTGACTTTAACTTTGTTTGAAATTATTTTTTATTTTGAATATTTTCTCCTAGTTACATATTTCATGTTCTTTCCCTCTCCCCCAATCCCCACCCCCAACCCCCTTAGCCCACGCACAATTCCACTGGGTTTTACACGTATCATTGATCAAGACCTAATTCCATATTATTGATAGTTGGCCTAGAGTTATCATTTAGTGTCTACATCCTCAATAATATCCCCATCAGCCCCATGTGTTCAAGCAGTTGTTTTTCTTCTGTGTTTCTCAATTTCAACCCCCAGCTCAATCTGAATACTTCAGAGGAATAATAATGGCAGAAATCCCAAACCAAAGGGAAGTCTGTAGTATTGTCACTCTGAAAAAGCAAAGCCTTCCAGTTGGCTGAGAGTAGGTAAGTCTATAGTAACAGTCTTCTGTTGTTTAGACTCAAACATAGGTCAAGAACTTGTAGAACTCAGACCAAGGGAGAAATAAATCATTTTTCTCCTGGATCAGACAACTATGAGGGTCCTGAAACTTTGTAGATCCTCAGCATGTCTCTGAGATTCTGCAATAATAAAAAACTCATTACTCAAAGAAAACAACAGTATCATCCAATACTTTTCAACCAGAATTATGAAGAACCTAACCATAACATAAAGTCTAAAGTCAGAAAGCAGTCTGGAAGAATGAGCAAACAAACAAATGAAAAAGAATCTTACCATTAAAAGGCTATTATGGTGACAAGGAGACTCAAGACACAAACTTAGAAAAGAATGACTCTAAAATATTTGCAAGCCAAAACTCAAACAAAACCCAACTTGGGTATAAATTCAACTAGAATACCTGAAAGAGATAAAAAAAGAGTCCTAAAAATGTTTATAAATGAAATAAAAGCACTATCAGAGAAAGGAAATTGAAAAGAAAGGAAAGCCATAAAGAAAGCATTGAAAAGAGAATTGATAACTTGGCACAATACATATAAGCCTTACTGAAGCCACAGACTTTTTTTGGTAATAACCACACATTTTAATATGATTGATCATTCAGTTTTCATAACATCCCTAAGTAGTTGGTGGCATGAGTGCTATTATTCCCATTCTTCAATGTGAAAGTATCATCAAAGTGACCACTCAAGATATCTCATTGGCATATGGAAATGACCCTGTATTTTTATTTTTTTTGGAAATTTTTATTAATTAACCAATTTTGTCACATCCCCTACAACATTTATTACTTTCCTTTTCTGTCATATTGGCCAATCTGCTAGGTGTGAGGTGGTACCTCAGAGTTGTTTTGATGTGCATTTCTCTACTTATAAGAGATTAAGAACACCTTTTCATGTGCTTATTGATAGTTTTGATTTATTTATCTGAAAATTACCTATTCATGTCCCTTGCCTATTTATCAATTGAGGAATGGTTAAGCCACAGACTTTTTGAAAAATACAGTGGGTCAAACAGAACTTAATGGATCCATGAGACACTAAGATATAATAAACATTTTCTGGGTTAAGATGGTGGCAGAGTAAAAAGAAGCTGCTTAACCTCTTCTAAACCACACATATAGGACTCCTCAAGAGGACATAAAAATAAACCCAGACAAATGAAGGGACCCCACAACAGGGCGCAGCATTGAAGGTACGTGGGATAGAGGCATTTCCATGCTATAAGGGGGTGAAATAGCTTTCACTAAAATGTGAGCTGAGCAATCCCCTCCCCCCACACCACCTACAGGGCCAAAGCCAGCCCACAGTTCTTGACAGCTACCTGGTATCACCAGGGTCTGCTCCTGAGAGCACCAAGACTTAACACCCCAAGAGGCTAAAGAACCAGACTTTGAACACAGACCCTGAGCTCAGGCGCAGAATTTGGGTGGAGACCCAGTGCAGAGGGTTGCATGACTGTGGAAGCAGTGCCGTGAGACTGTTAAAGGAACTATAGGCAGAGGAGCAAGAAGGGGACCACCTGGAGGCTTGACCCTGAGAACAACTAGACTTGAGACCTCAGGAGCCTAGAGAGTGCAGACCAACTGTGGCCCCAAGGATAAAGCTGAGAGGGTGAACAGCTCTTAAACTCCAGCAAAAATTGCTCCACAGCTCCATAGGCAGAGATCCTGACAACCTCACCCAGACTTCTGACTGAGAAAGAAATAATAATAATAATGGCAAGCCAGGCACAAGAACCCTAAAAGAGAAAGATCAAGAAGAAATCTTTTATACTCCACAACTTTTACACAGAAAAAATCCAGACAACAGAGCAAAACAGCAGAGGAGAACAAACAAATAATCATATCAAAACCTTCCCAAAAAAATGAAAATTTGTCTCAAGCTCTTGAAGAGTTCAAATTTGAAATCATGAAAAAGATGGAAGAGATTTTGGGAGAGAAGAGGGAAATAGCTCAAAAGGAAATTAACAGGTTAGAAGACAGAAACTCCCAATTGGAGAAAGATGCCCAAAAAACAAACAAAATGGTAAGCTAATTGGAAACCAAAGTTAAACAGCTGGAAAACAGGACAGACCAAACAGAAAAGGAAAATCATGAGATTATAACAGAAAACCAGTCTCTAAAGACAAAAATTGGGCAAGTAGAAACAAATGATATCTCAAGACAGCAAGAACAAATAAAGCAAAGTCAAAAGACTGATAAAATAGAAGGAAACATGAAATATCTCACTGAGAAATTGACAGATCAAGAAAACAAGTCTAGAAGAGACAATGTGAGAATCATTGGTCTTCCTGAAAAAGCAGAAATTAATAGAAATTTGGACTCCATACTAAAAGAAATTATTCAGCAAAACTGCCCTGAAGTCCTACAACAAGAGGGCAATATAGACATTGAAAGGATCACTAGACCTATAGATCACCCTCTACACTAGACCCTGAAAAGACAACCAACAGGAATATAATAGCCAAGTTCAAGAGCTTCCAAGTAAAGGAAAAACTATTACAAGAAGCCAGAAAGAGACAATTCAGATATCAAGGAGCACCAATGAGGATAACACAGGATCTGGCAGCCTCCACACTAAAAGACAACAAGGCTTGGAATATGATATTCAGAAAGGCAAGAGAACTGGGTCTACAACCAAGGATCACCTACCCATCAAAACTGAGTATATACTTCCAGGGTAAAGTATGGGCATTCAACAAGATAGAAGATTTTCAAGTATTTGCACAGAAAAGACCAGGACTAAATGGAAAGTCTGATATCCAACCAAAAAAATGAAGAGAAACATGAAAAGGTAAATAAGAAAGAGAGGGGAAAGAAAGAAAACTCTTATTTTTAAATTTGCCTCTTTAAGGGCCTTAATAAGATCAAATTATTTGTATTCCTATATGGAGAAATATTATGAGTAATTTTCAAAAACTGTATTCACTATTATAGTAATTAGAAGAATTATTCATAGGGAGAGG
>NW_025344407.1:0-5399 GCF_016433145.1 Gracilinanus agilis
TATACTGTTTATTATTTTTAGGAAAGGTCCTTCTATTCCTATACTTTTCAGTGTTTTCAATAGGAATGGATGCTGTATTTTGTCAAAGGCTTTTTCAGCATCTATTGAGATAATCATGTGATTTTTGTTTGTTAGACTGTTGATATGGTCAATTATGTGGATGGTTTTCCTAATGTTGAACCAACCTTGCATTCCTGGTATACATCCCACCTGATCATGGTGGATGATCTTCTTAATTACTTGCTGGAGTCTCTTTGCTAGTATTCTATTTAAGATTTTTGCATCTATGTTCATTAGGGAGATTGGTCTGTAGTTTTTTCTTTCTCTGTTTTTGATCTCCTTGGCTTTGGAATCAGTACCATATTTGTGTCATAAAAGGAATTTGGTAGGACTCCTTTGCTTATCATATCAAATAATTTGTATAGTATTGGGATTAGTTGCTCTTTGAATGTCTGATAGAATTCACTTGTGAATCCATCAGGTCCTGGTGATTTTTTGTTAGGGAGTTCTTTAATGGACTGTTCAATTTCTATTTCTGGTATGGGATTATTTAGGTATTCTATTCCTTCTCCTCTTAATCTAGGCAATTTATATTTTTGTAAATATTCATCCATATCTCCTAAATTGTTATATTTGTTGCCATATAATTGGGCAAAATAGTTCTTAATGATTGCCTTAATTTCCCCTTCATTAGAGGTGAGGTCTCCCTTTTCATCTCTAATACTGTAAATTTGGTTTTCTTCTTTCCTTTTTCTTATTAGATTGACTAGTACTTTGTCTATTTTATCTGTTTTTTCAAAATACCAGCTTCTAGTCTTATTTATTAATTCAATAGTTCTTTTACTTTTGATTTTATTAATTTCTCCCTTAATTTTTAGTATTTCTAATTTAGTTTTCATCTGGGGGTTTTTTATTTGCTCACTTTCTAATTTTTTGAGTTGCATGCCCAATTCATTAATCTCTGCCCTCCTTAATTTGTTAATATATGCACTCAGGGATATAAATTTCCCCCTGAGTACTGCCTTGGCTGCATCCCACAGAGTTTGGTAGGATGTCTCATCATTGTCATTCTCTTCAATGAAATTGTTGATTGTTTCTATGATTTCTTCTTTGACAAATTGGTTTTGGAGAATCATATTGTTTAATTTCCAATTGGTTTTTAATTTGCCTATCCAGGTGCCCTTACTGATTATTAGTTTTATCGCATTATGATCTGATAAGGTTACATTTATTATATCTGCTCTTTTGCATTTGTTTGCCATGATTCTATGCCCTATAACATGGTCAATCTTTGTGAATGTGCCATGTGCAGCTGAAAAGAAGGTGTATTCCTTTTTGTCCCTATTTATTTTTCTCCACATATCAATTTAATCTAATTTTTCTAGGACTTCATTCATCTCTCTTACCTCTTTCTTATTTATTTTTTGGTTTGATTTATCTAGATCTGAAACAGGAATATTTAGATCTCCCACTATTATGGTTTTACTATCTATTTCCTTCTTGAGTTCTGCCAGTTTCTCCTTTATGAATTTGGAGGCTATACCACTTGGTGCATATATATTGAGCAGTGTTATTTCCTCATTGTTTATACTGCCTTTAATCAGGATGTAATGACCTTCTCTGTATTTTTTAATCATATCTATTTTTACTTTGGCTTTGTCAGAGATCATGATAGCCACTCCTGCCTTCTTTTTCTCATTTGATGCCCAAAAGATTTTGCTCATACCCTTAACCTTGAACTTGTGTGTGTCTACCCGCCTCATATGTGTTTCTTGTAGACAACCTATGGTAGGATTTTGGTTTCTGATCCACTCTGCTATTTGCTTCTGTTTTATGAGTGAGTTCATCCCGTTCACATTCAGAGTTACAATTGTTAGTTGTGTATTCACTGACATTTTTGTATCCTCCCCTAGACCCACTCCTTCTTATTACACTATTTTCTTTTACACCAGTGGTTTGCTTTGAGCTGGTATCCTTTATCCCCTCCCTTGATTGACTTCCCTTTCTGCCCCCTCCCTTTTTGTTCCCCTCTTTGTTTTTTTTAAAGACCAAATGAATTTCCTCCCCCTTCTTCTCCCCTCCCTTTTTTGGCCTCCCCACTCCCCTGTTCCCTTTGGTTTATCCCTTCTGACTTTCTCAGTAGGGTTAGATAGAGTTTTTTATCCAGATGGATAATAAAGCTACTCTTACTTCTCCGGGTTGATTACACTGAGAGTAAGGTTGGATTATGCTCTCTTCCTCTTCTTCTTATGATATTATTCAACCCCTCCCCTTCCCATGCCCTCTTTGTTTGTAATAGAATATCTTATTTTTCTTATTTACTCGGATTTTTCTTGGTGTCCCCTACTATTCCCCCCCCTTTCCCACCCCCCATGTCTTCTTAGACCATTTAGTATCCTGTCCTCTCCCTATGAATTATTCTTCTGGTTGCTATAATAGTGAATATTATAATAGTGTATAGAGTTCACTACAGAGAATTATACATAGCATTTCTCCACCTAGTAATACAGATAATTAGATCTTATTTATGCCCTTAAAGAGTCAAGCTTAAAAGACTATGAGTTTTCTTTCTTTTCCCTCTGTTTCTTATTTACCTTTTCATCTTTCTCTTGATGTTTGTGGTTGAGTGTCAAACTTTCCATTTAGTCCCAGTCTCTTTTGTGCAAAAACTTGGAATTCTTCAATTTTGTTGAATGCCCATACTTTCCCCTGAAAGTATATCGTCAGTTTCGCTGGGTAGTTGATTCGTGGCTGAAGGCCCAGCTCTCTTGCCTTTCTGAATATTGTATTCCAAACCTTGCGGTCTTTTAGCGTTGAGGCTACCAGATCCTGTGTGATCCTTATTGGTGCTCCTTGGTATTTGAATTGTCTCTTTCTGGCTTCTTGTAAGATTTTTTCTTTAACTTGAAAGCTCTTCAATTTCGCTATTATATTTCTGGGTATTGACTTTTCTGGGTCCAGTGTAGAGGGTGTTATATGGATCCTTTCAATGTCTATTTTGCCTTCTTGTTGTAGAACTTCAGGGCAATTTTGCTGAATAATTTCTTTAAGTATGGAGTCCAAGTTTCTATTAATTTCTGCCTTTTCTGGAAGACCAATGATTCTCAAGTTGTCTCTTCTAGACTGGTTTTCTTGGTCTGTCACTCTCTCATTGAGATATTTCATGTTTCCTTCTATTTTATCAGTCTTTTGACTTTGTTTTATTTGTTCTTGTTGTCTTGAGAGATCATTGGTTTCTAAATGTTCGATTCTAGCCTTTAAGGACTGGTTTTCGGCTTTAATGTTTTGGTTTTCGGCTTTAATGTTTTGGTTTTCGGCTATAATTTTTTGGTTTTCCTTTTCAATCTGGTCATTTTTGGTCTTCAGTTGACTTGTCTCACTTTCCAAATGCGAAATTCTGCCTTTTAAACTGTTATTTTCTTGCCAGATTTCTTCCATCTTCCTCAGCATTTCATTTTTAAACTCTTCCATAGCTTGTGACCAGCTTTCATTTTTTGTGGGAGGTTTGGATTTTTGTTTTCCCTCCTCTGTTGTCTGGATTTTCTCTGTGTAGAAGTTGTCGAGTGTTCTAGAGTTTCTCTTGATAGTCTTTTTCTTCTGGACATCCTTATTGCTGACCATTGTTGGCCCCGCCCCTTTTCCGCTTTGTCTTTGCACTCAGGGTCTGCCTGGGCCTTGCAAGCTCCGGGGGGCTCCGGGGTCTCCTTGTCCTTGGGGTCAGGCCTCCTGGTAGTTCCCGGTCTGCCCCTCTGCCCGAGGTTCCTTCAGCAGTCTTTGGGGCTGCTTCCACTGCCCCGCTGGGTCTGCACAGGGTCCTCACTGGAGGTCCAAGCCTGGGCTGGAGATAGTGATTCAAGCCTAGGGCTCTGCCTTTGCCTGCGCAGATGCTCTTAGGGCACTGCCTTCACCCCCACAGAAGGTAGTGAAAGTCTGTGGGCTGGAGATCTTTATTCGCACCTGAGGTGATGCCTTCAGTGCTTGGGAAAGGCCATGTTTTAGGGGCCTTTGTCCTGGCCCGAGGTGGTGCCTTCACCCACTTGGACGCTCAGGTGCGTGCCCCCAGCCACCTGGGGTCCCTCGCCTTGCAGCACACAGGTACAAGCTCCAGGGCTGCCAGTGATTATCTGGTTGCCCCAGTCCTGTTTTCACACTTGTACGTTGGCGTTGTGTGAGGTGTGCAGTGTGGGGGTGGGGGAGGGGCTTCTTCCTCTTGCGTTTTAGTGAGAGCTGTTTCACCCCCCTATACCGTGAAAATGCCCCGATTCTGCGTACTTTCAATGCTGCATCCTGTTGTGGGGTTCCTTCGTTCCTCTGGACTCGATTTTATTTCCCTTTGAGGAGTTCTGTATGCTTCGGTCAGGAGAGATCGAGCAGCTACTCCTTACACTGCCGCCATCTTCAAAATAAAGTCCTAAAAGCCAAAATAGAACAGCTTGAAAATGAAGCAAAGAAGGCAAAAGATGATCTACAGAGAAAATCAGACCAGAAGGAGAAGAATGACCAAAAAG
Source organism: Gracilinanus agilis (assembly GCF_016433145.1). Classification (NCBI taxonomy): domain Eukaryota; kingdom Metazoa; phylum Chordata; class Mammalia; order Didelphimorphia; family Didelphidae; genus Gracilinanus; species Gracilinanus agilis. The sequence goes on from NW_025344407.1 coordinate 4,509, forward strand.
CCATGGATGAAATTCAGTCTTTAAAAAAATAAAACTCAACAACTAAAAACAAATGACTTCACAAGGCAGCAAGAATATTTAAAAAAAATTAAAAAATGAAAAATTTGAGGAGAATATGAAACACCTTATTGATACAACCAAAGATCTGGAAAACAGATCTCAAAGAGACAATTTAAGAATTATTGGTCTACCAGAACACCATAACAAAAGAAAAAGTTTGGGCATCAACCTACAGGAAATTATACAAGAAAACAGCCCTGACATTCTTGAACAAGAGGAAAAAGTGGCAATTGAAAGAATCCACAGATCACCTCCTACATTTAATCCACAACTGACAAGTTCTGGGAATATTATAGCCAAATTCAAAAACTACCAGACAAAGGAAAAATATTACAAGCTGCTAAAAAGAAGTCATTCAGACACCATGGAACCACAGTTAGGATAACACAGGATCTGGCTGCATCTACATTGAAGAACCACAAGGCATGGAATACAATATTCTAGAAAGCAAGAGAACTGGGTCTACAACCAATAAAAAACTATGCAGCTAAACTGACTATATCTTTTTGCATGGGGGAAGTATGGTCATTCAATAAAATTGAAGAATTCCAAGCATTCATAAAGAAAAACCTGGGCTTAAACAGAGAGTTTACTGCCCAAACACAGAACACAAGACAATCACCATAAGGTAATTAAGAGAGTGGGTGTGGGAGGAAATCTTTTCTTTAAGGGACCCAATAAGTTCAATCAATTTGTATCCCTAAAAGAAAAGAAGATATTGGTAAATATAAAAAATTGTTATCAACAGGGTAACTAGAAGAAATTTGCTTAGAAGGAACGGTGACAAACTGTATAGGATGAAATGTCAAGATATATATATATATATATACA
>NW_025344408.1:0-8696 GCF_016433145.1 Gracilinanus agilis
GGCGTATACATTTCCCCCTAAATGCTGCTTTTGCAGTATCCCCAAATTTTTTGTTCTTTCCTCATTGTCATTTTCTTCAATGAAATCATTAATTATTTCTATAATCTGTTCTTTGACTAATCAGTTTTGGAGAATTAGATTATTTAATTTCCAATTAATTTTTGATTTGCCTCTCCATGTACCCTTACTAATTATAATTTTTATTGCATTATGATTAGAATATTTTGCATTTATTATTTCTGCTTTTCTGCATTTGTTTGCAATGGTTTAATATCCCTACTACATGGTCAATCTTTGTGAATGTACTATGTGCTGCTGAAAAAAAGGTGTATTCCTTTTTATCCCTATTTACTTTTCTCCATAATATCTATTTACTCTAATTTTTCTAAGGTTTCATTCCCATCTCTTACTTCTTTCTTATTTATTTTTTGGTTTGATTTATCTTGATCTGATAGAGAAAGGTTGAGGTCTCCCACTAGTATAGTTTTACTCCCTATTTTCTCCTTAAGCTCCAATGGATTCTCCTTTAAAAATCTGGATGCTATACCATTTGGTGCATACATGTTGAGTACTGATATTTCTACATTGTATATACTGCTTTTTGTCAGGATGTAATTACCTTCCTTATCTCTTTTAATCAGATCTAGTTTTACTTTGGCTTTGTCAGATATCATGATTATGACTCCTGCCTTCTTTTTCTCTGTCGATGCCCAATAAATTCTGCTCCAGCCTCTTACCTTTATCCTGTGTATGATTCTTGCAGACAACATATGATAGGATTTTGGTTTTTAATCCACTCTGCTATCTGCTTCCTTTTTATTGGTCATTGTAGCAATCCAGGTATACATTAATCTTGATATTATTTTAAGAGTGCTCAAAAACTGACTCTTGTATTGCTTATGATTGATTTCTGTAACATTGAGTTGAATTGAACCTCAACCTTGCCAAATTCCTAGCCCTTCCCTAAGGCTACACTCTGGAAGACTGGTCAGTTATCTCAGTCTCCTTGCCTTGCCTTCAATCAATCAGCATTTGTATCAAGGCCTTAGGCCTCATGGATTCCTGATCTAGATGTTTGCTCTATCTGTTATTTCAGGTTCCAACAGTTTGTATCTCCTGATGATTATGTATGTACTAGACCACTTGGCTCTCCCCTTCCCACCACATACGGTTGTAACCCCAATAAAAGTAGATATAAGACAGTTGAGAAGAGAGCTCTGAAAGATGGAAACTCTTAACCATCAGAGCTCCTAACCAAGAATCTCTTAACCATCAGAGCTCTGAACCATCTAAGCTCTTGACCACCAGAGCTTACTCGCTGTCTGTCTACCTTATCCCAAAACTTTCTATGTCTGTATATCTTTATTCTCACCTTATGTTCTCTTTCTCTTAGTCCTTAACCAGTAACCCATTTTCACTCAGTCCTTGGTTCCCCTTTCTAAGTGTCCAAGCCACTAGGAATCTTCATGGAGCTGCTGGACGGCTTCAGTCATTTCATCCCATTCACATTCAGAGTCATGATTACCAACTGTTTATTTATAGTGAGCCAGCCCCCTATATGGTTTTTGGGTCCTGAGTGGCATTGGTGGCATAGGATGGTTAAGACAGGAAAAGGAAAAACGAGAGCAACCAGACTAGTGGTTAGCCCATGTTGCTCTAAAGCTATGGGATTTGGACTTTATTTTATACTGGTTTCAAACAAAAAACACAAAGAAAGAGTAACAGCTGTGAAGGGGTTACAAATCATACACAATCCATTAAAGTCTAAAAAGTAGAGATATGGGTGCAAGGACAAGGGCCAAATTCCAACCACCAATTAGTAGGGGTTTAATTCTGGGAGCGGAAATAAATTTCATGGAGATGTTTACTAATTGCCTTGATTTACAGATCTGCACCTGGTCAGCTAGTCTGGACTAAATTGTCTGGCTCCAGTCCTTATCTAAGTAATATATTTTTTAGGGTTCAGGCTTCTTAATTATCAAGGAGAGAAATTATCAAGGAGAGAAATTGTTAACTCAGCAGCTTCTGGTCTGGTTATGGACTCAAAGCTTTCCAATAAGTCTATAATGTTTTTCCAATAAGAAAAGGTATGGATCATAAGAGGTGTCAAAAGAGGGGTCTCAGATTTTTATCTATTCTCTAATTGGCTTCCCACATTTATTCCCCATTATTTTGATTTCTTCTTTTAGTCCTGCCATTTCTTCTTTCACTATTTCCTTCTATACCAGTGTCTTGGTTTTTAATCAGTCCCGCTTTCCCCATTCTTATTTTACTTTCCTTCCCACTCCCTCTCTACTTATTCCTCTTTTATTTCTCTTTAATGTCTATTAATTGCCCCCCCCCAGTCTTTTCCTCCCGTTCGTTATTCCCTCTCAACTTCCCTGTAGGTTAAGATAGAATTCTATACCCCAAAAGATCTTGCCATTCTTCCCTCTCAGAGTTGATTCAACTGAGAGTAAGGTTTAAGTATTACCTATTACCATTCTCTTCCTCCCCTACTAGTAATAATAGTATTCTTCCCCAACCAAGCACCTCTTTATGTTTTATAATTTATCATATTTTCTTCTTCCTTCAAGTTTCTCTTAGTACCATTCTCTTTTTTGTTCCCCCCATTTCTTTTACATATCATCTTTAACAACTTAATACCATAACCTCTGCCTATGAATAATACTTCTATCTACTATGATAATGAAAACTTTTTTTAAACCCTTACCTTTCATCTTGGCTATTTGGCCAATGATAATGAATGGCTGTTCTACAGGTTGACCTCTGATTCAAGTTAGGATGAAGAGGTTGGCTGTAAGAATTCAAAATAGGGTTTGTGAAATTGGTCGGAATATTAGGCTTCGTTGTTTAGATGTGTGGAGAAGGGGGATTACTAATAGTACTAGAATGGATGCAAGTAGTGCTAGTACTCCTCCTAGTTTATTAGGGATGGATCGTAGGATTGCGTATTCAAATAGGAAGTACCATTCTGATTTAATGTGGGGTGGAGTGTTTAGTGGGTTGGCTGGTGTAAAATTGTCTGGATCTCCTAACATATCAGGTGAGAATAAGGCTAGTGATAGGAGTGTAAGGATTATGAGGATGAGTCCTAGGATGTCTTTGATAGTATAATAAGGGTGAAATGGGATTTTATCTGAGTCAGGATTAATCCCTGTTGGGTTGCTGGAGCCTGTTTCGTGAAGGAATAAAAGGTGGACAATGACAAGAGCTAGGATAATAAAGGGTAGGATAAAGTGGAAAGCGAAGAATCGGGTTAGTGTTGCTTTATTTACGGAAAAGCCACCTCAGATTCATTCAACTAATGTTGTGCTGATATAAGGAATGGCTGATAGATTAGTAATGACAGTGGCTCCTCAGAATGATGTTTGTCCTCATGGGAGAACATATCTGACGAATGCGGTTGCTATAACTGTTAAAAGTAGAATTACTCCAATGTTTCAAGTTTCTTTGAATAGGTAGGATCTGTAGTAGATTCCTCATCCTACATGGAGGAATAGGCATATGAAAAATATGGAAGCTCCGTTTGCATGTAAATTGCGAATTAGTCAACCGTAGTTCACGTCTCGGCAGATGTGGGCTACTGATGAGAAAGCGGTTAGTGTGTCTGATGTGTAGTGTATAGCTAGGAATAATCCTGTAAGTATTTGGATGATGAGGCAAATTCCTAAGAGAGATCTGAAGTTTCATCAAGCTGAGATGTTGGAGGGTGCTGGTAGGTCAATGAAGGAGTGGTTGATAATCTTTGCAAGTGGGTGGGTTTTTTGTAGGTTGGTCATTATGTTTTTGTAGTTGAAGTACAACAATGGTTTTTCATGCCATAGGTTATGGTTAAAGTCCATGCTAAAATAATAAAAATGATAATTATTTTTGTTATTTCTTTGCTATTGGTTGTTGGGTTTGTGACCTTTGCTTCTAAGCCTTCTCCGGTTTATGGGGGTTTGAGTTTAGTTGCTAGTGGGGGTTTAGGCTGTGCAGTGGTGGTGTGCTTGGAAGATGTGTTTTTAGGGTTGGTTGTTTTTTTAGTTTACTTAGGTGGCATATTAGTAGCTTTTGGTTACACTGCTGCTATGGCTACAGAGGAATTTCTGGAAACGTGAGTTGGGAATGTTGTGGCTATAAGTATATTATTGTTTTTTCTATTAATGGAGATAGTGTGATATTATTTGTCTGGAGAAGTTCATGTTAATATGGCTGTTGAGTTGTTTCATTTTGCTGGGACTCATTGTATTGGTCAAGATTTTAATGGTGTTTCGTTATTATATTGATGTTGTGGTTGGGCTTTAGCCTTGTTAGGGTGAATTTTGTTTATTACTATTTATGTTGTGTTAGAAGTTGTGCGTGGACGTAGATTAGATGAGTATTAAGATAAGTATAATTGAAATTAGAAAAGATAGGAAGTATACTTTAATAAGTCCTTTTTGAGCTGAAGAAAGTTTTGAAGATGCTATGGAGTGAGTGTAGGCTTGACCTTTAGGTCCTGTTTTCTCATATCAGTTAAGATCAATTAGTATGGTAGCAATTCGTTGGCCTAAGAATAGATTTATTAGGGGAGTTATTCGATGAATAATATGAGTAAAGTAGCCTAGTAAGTTAGAGAAGGAAACAGTATGGTTAGTTGAGTTTATGAGTTTATTGCTGAGAGAGTTTAGTTCTAGGCTGATTAGAAGTCCTAGGAGGGTAATTATTAGGGCAGATAGTTTGATTATGATTGGTATAGTTATGGAGATGGATGATGTTGGGGGGAAATTGGTTGTTAAAATGAAGCCTGCAAAAATGCTTCCTATAGCAAGTCATATAATGGGGTTAATTAGGTTAGGGTTGTTCTCATTAATTGGGGTTATTGATGCAAATCGGGGATGTCCTAGTAGGGCATAGAAGATAATTCGTAGTCTGTAGATGGCTGTTAAGGAAGTGGCGATTAATGTTATAATTAGGGCTCATGAGTTTGTGTATGATGTATTCAGGGCTTCAATGATTGAGTCTTTTGAATAAAAGCCTGCTAGGAAAGGGGTTCCTGTGAGTGCTAAACTGCCTGTTATTAGGGCAGAGGATGTGATGGGTATTGAGTTAAACAGTCCTCCTATTTTTCGAATGTCTTGTTCGTCATTGAGGCTGTGGATAATAGATCTGGAGCATAGGAATAGTATTGCTTTGAAAAAGGCATGGGTGCAGATGTGTAGGAACGCTAGGTGAGGTTGGTTGAGGCCTACAGTAACTATTATTAGGTCTAATTGACTTGATGTTGAAAATGCTACAATTTTTTTGATATCATTTTGTGTGATTGTGCAAATGGCTGTAAATAGGGTTGTTATGGCCCCTAGACATAGGGCGATTGTAAGGATTATTTGATTATTTTCAATTATAGGATGGAATTAGATTAAGAGGAAGATTCTGGCCACTACTATAGTGCTGGAATGGAGTAAGGCTGATACGGGGGTTGGTCCTTCTATAGCGGAGGGAAGTCAAGGATGAAGTCCAAATTGGGCGGATTTTCCGGTGGCAGCAATAATTAGGCCTAGTAGGGCAATGGTATCTATGTTGGTTGAGAAGATGTGTTGAAGATCCCATGAGTTGTTATTTAGTATTAGTCAAGCTATTTTTTTTTCTCCTGGGACTCCATTCTAGGAGCATAGGGCCACAACCAGTAGGCAATGGGTCACACAGTCGCTCAGGGTCACCCATCTGGGAAGTGTCTGAGCCCGGATTTGAACCTAGGACCTTTTCGTCTCTAGGCCTGGCTCTCAATCCACTGAGCTAGCCCAGCTGCCCCTACTTAAGGTTGCAGTTTCTTTAGCAGATGTAGTTTTTACAGGGTGGGGTTGCTAGCCCCATGCCCAACCCTCCTCCTTTTTCATCCGGGCTAGGGACCGTCCTTGGCCCAGGAGTGGTAAGGGTGGGCAATAGGGGTCAAGTGACTTGCCCAAGGTCACACAGCTGGAAGTGTCCAAGGCCGGACTTGAACCTAGGACCTCCCGTCTCTAGGCCTGGCTCTCAATCCACTGAGCCACCCAGCTGCTAAAGAAACTGCAAACTAAAGTAGGGGCAGTCAAGCTATGGATATTATAAATCCAATGTCTCCAATACGGTTATATAGGATAGCTTGTAGGACTGCGGTGTTGGCATCTGTTCGTCCATATCATCATCCAATGAGTATGAAGGATATAATTCTTCTCATCCAATGAAAAGTTGGAATAGGTTGTTGGCTGAAACTAAGATAATTATTGTTATTAAGAAGGTAGTTAGATATTTGAAGAATCGGGAGATGTTAGGATCGGCGTGTATATACCATAGAGAAAATTCAAGAATGGATCAGGTTACAAATAGGGCAATGGGAATAAAGATGATGGAAAAGAAGTCAAGTTTGAAACTTATTGAGATAGAGAATGTATGGATTGAGAATCAGTGTCAGTTAGTAATGATTGACTCTTGACCATTGTAGATAAAAGTGAATAAGGGAGGAAGGCTAGTAAAAAAGGCTAATATAATTATGTTTTTACAATAGGATGGAAAGTGGTTCATTTTATTGGGGAATATAAGGCTATATAGGATTGGCAGTATTAGTAGTGTAATTGATAGTAGAGTTGTTGAATTAAGAATAAAGAATAAAGAATATCCCTGCTAATGGTATTAGGATAAGGATGATGGTAAAATAGGAGATTGAGGCTATTTGGCCAATGATAATGAATGGCAGAAGAGTGGTAAGGGCTAGGCAATGGGGGTTAAGTGACTTGCCCAGGGTCACCCAGCTGGGAAGTGTCTGAGGCCACATTTGAACCTAGGACCTCCCAGTCTCTAGGCCTGGCTCTCAATCCAATGAGCTACCCAGCTGTTCCCTGAAAACATCTTTAAGAGCTACAGATATCAGTTTTCCATATAGGAATACAATCAATTTGACCTTAGTGAAGCTCTTAAAATTTTTTCTCCCTCTTTCTTGTTTACCTTTTCATGATTCTCTTGAATTTTGTATTCGGACATTAAATTTTCCATTTAGTTCTGGTGTAATAATTAAAATTATGAGGCTGCTAGTAGCTTTATAACTTTATTAAATCAAAATAGTAGTGGTAAAGAGAGAGAAAGGTAGGGGAAAAGTAGAGAGATACTTATCTTACTAATCTATTTCCTGCCATGATAGAATTGAAGCTAACCTCCAACAAGGGTTCCTCTGCTCTCCATGGTCCAGCCAGAAAACCTCCATAGGCTCCTGGGTCTCCCCTTATAATCTGTTTTCTCCACCCACTAGTTCTCACATGTCACATCTAAGGAACCAACCATAGTTTCTTAATTTGCCTGGGCTGCCCAGGGTGGGCAGTGCTTGGGGAATCAGTTTCCTGTCTCACTGGTTTCTTGGTTCTTAAACTTCCTTTCTTTAAGGGCTTATCTATACCTGAATTTACTCAGTGGTCTTTGACCCCCAGGTCACAGAAAGATGATGTTAAACAAAGCAACATAATGGAGAAAGAAATTCTCTTCTAACATTGATATCTCAGAGTTGTTTTGATTTGCACTTCTCTAGTCAATAATGACTTTGAGCATTTTTAAAAAAACATTTATTAATATTTATTTGTTAGAAAAGTTAACATGGTTACATAATTCATGCTCTTTCCCCTTCACCCCCCCCAGCTCCACCCCCCATGGCTGATGCATATTTCCACTGGTTTTAACATGTGCCATTGATCAAGACCTATTTCCAAATTGTTGATAGTTGCATTGGTGTGGTAGTTTCGAGTCTACATCCCCAATCATGTCTGCCTCAACCCATGTGTTCAAGCAGTTGTTTTTCTTCTGTTTCCACTTCTGTAGTTCTTCTTTTGAATGAGGGTAGCATTCTTTTCCATAAATCCCTCAGAATTGTCCTGGGCCATTGCTTTGCTGCTAGTACAGAAGTCCATTACATTCTATTTTACCACAGTGTATTGGTCTCTGTGTACAATGTTCTTTCTGCTCCTTTCACTCTGCATCAATTCCTGGAGGTCTTTCCTGTTCACATGGAATTCCTCCAGTTTATTATTCCTTTGAGCACAATAGAATTCCATCACCAGCATATACCACAATTTGTTCAGCCATTCCCCAATTGAAGGGCATACCCTCATTTTCCAGTTTTTTGCCACCACAAAAAGCATGGCTATAAATATTTTCGTACAAGTCTGTTTATCTATGATCTCTTTGGGGTACAAACCCAACAATGCTATGACTGGATCAAAGCGCAGGCATTCTTTTATAACCCTTTTAGCATAGTTCCAAATTGCCAGCCAGAATGGCTGGATCAGCTCACAGCTCCACCAGCAATGCATTAATGTCCCAGTTTTGCCACATCTCCTCCAGCATTCATTACTCTCCCCTTCTTTCATTTTAGCCAATCTGCTAGGTGTGAGGTGATACCTCAGAGTTGTTTTGATTTGCATTTCTCTAATTATGAGAGATTTAGAACACTTTCTCATGTGCTTATTGATACTTTTAATTTCTTTATCTGAAAATTGCCTATTCATGGCTCTTGCCCATTTATCAATTGGAGAATGGCTTGATTTTTTTATACAATTGGTTTAACTACTTGTATATTTGAGTAATTATACCCCTGTCAGAATTTTTTGTTATAAAGTTTTTTCCCAATTTGTTGTTTCCCTTCTGATTTTGGCTACATTGTTTTTTTTTGTACAAAAACTTTCTAGTTTGATATAATCAAAATCATTTAT
>NW_025344409.1:0-2817 GCF_016433145.1 Gracilinanus agilis
CTTATATAAACTATTTAAGTATATAATATATAATATATAGTTACAGTGTACAAAGTTTTTCTGGTTCTACTCACTTTACTTTGATTAAGTTTATAGGTCTTTCCACAGATGTGTGTGTGTGTGTGTGTGTTGTAATCATCTACTTTATTATTTTTTATGGCACAATAATACTCCATTATCATCATATACCACAACTTGTTCAGCTAAGTCCTCAATTGATGGACATTCTTTTATACTCTACTTCTTTGCCATCATAAAAAGAGCTATAAATATTTTAGAACATATAGTTTCTTTTTTCCCCATTTATTTCTTAATGCATTTTCTAAACATTGTGATAATTAAAATATAGTCCTAAGAAGGAAACATTTTCTGTTCTCAGATCATTACAATGAGATAGTTCAAATAAGTGACTCCCACATGTGATACAAACTAGTACAAAAGTTTAAATTCCCCCTCTATCACTTAATTCCTTTGTGAATTCCAGAAAATAGTTCCTATCTTTCAAATATACTTTGAACCACTATAACAAATAGAGATTTTTAATTTTTTATGGTTTATCTACTCATAGATGATAGATTAAATAGATAAAAGTAAAGCATTTTTTCAAATAATTAAAGAGAAAGAGACATTTATTTGTTGGCTCCACAGGAGTGGTGATGGTTATTTTATCCATTACAATTAGGTAGATTGACTCTAACTGCTTTTTCTATTTAGGATCATAAATCAAAAGATTATTTACTCCAATTCCATTTTGCAAATCAGAGAACTGAGGAGTAGAAATGAGAATTGACTTGTCCACAGTCCTATAGTTAGAAAATTTCAGAATTGGGATTTGAACCCAGGTCCTCTGAAAACAAATCCATTTTGCCCCATACACCATACAGCTCCATAGTCATCTGTGTATTTAAAAGGAGTTCCAAAGCCATTTCAGTAAAATTAAAGATGATGAGAATTTAGAAAAAAGCCTTCATGGTGGTTTAAAATCTATCTTCCATTGCCAGAAACATGTTCTCCTAGCTATAATGCTATTATCCCTACAAGTTATTCTCATTAGCCACACCCCATCTGATGGGCTGTGTGATCCCATCGATGGAGCCAAGTAAGCATCTTATAACCACTATTGAAACCAGGAGCCATTCTTGGATGATATATTTCAATAACAAGGAACAGTTGAGGAAATTGAGGTTGTTGTCACTGGGAAAGAGTCAATTTAGTGGTGGTATAATTGATATTTCTTAGCATACAAATAAGCCTGATCAAATTAAAATGAACAAACTTTTCCCACTGGCAAAAAAAAACCCCAAATAAATCACCCCAAAGAGATGAGCTAATTTATTGCCTAGGAAATGAAGAGCAGGTAGGAGAGAGAGACACGGGGAGGAGCACTTCGCATCCCAAGGCAAGAGCACACACTGAATCGATTACCAAGAAGGGCCCTTGAAGTTGGCAAAATCAATTCGTTCAAGAGATAGAGGAACTAGAGAAGGAGATGATTAAGGGCTGCGGGGAGAAAGCAGTAAATTAAAATCACAGAGTGGGTTGAGGGTTCATTTGGTCACCATGTTCTTCAAATTCCTCTTTGTGCTTCTATAAATCCAGAAATATGGCAGTAGGAAATTGAAATATAAGTGAATGGAGGGGGGGTGAATTCTGAAACACCAGTACACGGGATTAAATTCATAATTATTTTCCATTGCCTAGGAGAGATCTTTTTTCCCATAAATTTGAAGGTAAGAAATTAAGTTGAAGCAAATTAGTTGTAACCACCCAGAAACTTGGACTCATGGAAACGCTTTGCAGGGAAACACCAAGAATTCATTTCCGTTCTGTCTGTCAAGTTGAGCACATTGAGGGGACTGAGGAATGAATGAGTCTCCTTGCTCCCAAATCAGGGAAAAAAATCCCTTTTTTTGTAGCCTCATGACTATGCCAGATGAGCCAAAAGTTACTCAACGGTATCCATAGACATCAGCATCTTTCAACACAGGTTTTTTTTCTTTCCTTCTTTTTTCTCTTGTCTTCCTTGTGGAAACACTGGAATCTTCCCCATAGCCTTGTAATAGAGATATTTCTCTTTAAAGCAAGGATGACAAGTAAGACTTCTCCTTTGCTTCCTCTCGGCCAGGTTAAGACTGAAGTGAGACTGACATACATAAGTCACACAGCAAGAATTGTTGGCATTCAAATTTTCCACTAAAACCTAAACGATTATTATTGCAGAGAGACCTCCACCTATTGGGAAAACTGGGTGAGCGTGACAGAAAGTTTCCAATGACTGCTTGGAGATTAGCTGAACAGGGAGAGGATTCAGTCAAAACTCACCTCACTGTGACTAGATGATAAACTACCAGTAAAGGCTCTTTCTTCCTAGTGGCTGGATGCCCAGTCTTTAGAAGAGACATATTGCCTCATCTTCTAGGTATTCTAATGAAATCAATCAATCAATAAACATTTCTTAAATCCTACTATGTTCCAGGCACTGTTCTAAATACAGGAGACACACTGAAAGACAAAAATACAGGCTCTGCCCTCGACAAATTTATATTCTATTGGGGAAGACAATGTATAAAGAACGATGGACTTATGGGATAGAGAGAGGGTGGATGTGAGAAAAACTAAGAGGGAAAAGCCCAGTAGCTGGAGGGATTGGGAAAAGCTCTTACAGGAGGTGGAATCTGAGATAGAAAAATGGAGAAAATAAACAGTTAAGTCCAGGCTGGAGTTCTCCAACTGGCTCCTTATCAGTGATACAAATGGATAAATATAACCCAGACACTATCCCAAAGTGTACTTACTCCCTCACCCATCTAGATTTAT
>NW_025344410.1:0-4897 GCF_016433145.1 Gracilinanus agilis
TCTCTCTCTCTCTCTCTCTCTCTCTCTCTCTCTCTCTCTCTCTCTCCCTCTGATCCAAAAGTTGGGTATATTCTTGTCTCCAATGTCATTAGAAACTGCTTAAGCTTTAAGGCATCTCTGTTCAGGGTCCAGAATTGTGTGAGAACTCTGGGCCTCTACTTAGTAAACCTGGATTTTTCCTCCTAAATCTCTTCACATTAATGGAAGGTTTCTTAAACTCTTATCTTCTTTCTTAGAATTGATACTAAGTATTGGTCCTAAGGTAATTGGGGTTAAGTGACTTGCCCAGGGTCACACACCAAGGAAATGTCTGAGGCCATATTTGAACCCAGGGGACTTCCTGTCTCCAGGTTCAGTGCTCTATCCACTGAGCCAGCTAGCTGCCCCTATCTGCACTGATGGGTTTAGCTGGCGTGGAACCCGCAGATGTTTCCATAACAGTATATTACAGGTGCTGTCGTTTAGTCATGTCCATTTCTTCAAGATTCCATGTTCCTTAGCGTGCCAATACTGTCCATGAGATTTTCTTAGCAAAAATACTGGAGTGGTTTATCATTTCCTTCTCCAGTGGAGTGAGGCAAACAGAGGTTAAAAGACTTGCCCAGGATCACATAATTGGTGAATATCTGATGCAGGATTTGAACTCAGGTCTTCCTGACTCCAGACCCAACACTCTCTCTAGCTACTTCCAATATTGCAGGGAACAGACAGGTAAAGAATGTTGGTTTGATTTAATTTAATTGAACAGTCCAAGATTATTTCCTGTCAGTACTGGGCCAACTCTTTCAAAAGTAAATAAAATAGGGGGCAGCTGGGTAGCTCAGTGGATTGAGAGCTAGGCCTAGAGACGGGAAGTCCTAGGTTCAAATCCGGCCTCAGACACTTCCTAGCTGTGTGACCCTGGGCAAGTCACTTGACCCCCATTGCCTACCCTTACCACTCTTCCACCAAGGAACTAATACACAGAAGTTAAGGGTTTAAAAATATTAAAAAAAAAAAAAGTAAATAAAATAAGGGGCAGCGGGGTAGCTCAGTGGATTAAGAGCCAGGCCCAGAGATGGGAGGTCCTGGGTTCAAAGCTGACCTCAGATACTTCCTAGCTGTGTGACCCTGAGCAAGTCATTTGACCCCCATTGCCTATCCCTGACCACTCTTCTGCCTTAGAACCAATACACAGTATTGGTTCTAAGATGGAAGGCAATAATTTTTTAAAAAAGTGAATAAAATAATTAAAATTTTTTATTTAAATAATTTAAATTTATTTAATTTAAATTATTTAATTTAAAAAAAAAAAAAAAAAAATAATATTTATTTAATTTAAAACAATTATCATCAGTACAAGTATAACCCAAACTGAATGGCCCATCAGCTCCAGGTGGGTCAAGGGAAGAGGGGAAGGAGATAACCTGAATCAGGTAACTGTGGAAAACATGGAAATTTGTTATTGGACTAAAATAAAGATAAAACTATTTTCATTATTATAACTTCTAGTGTTCCTAGCAAAACCTGAAGAAAGTAATGTCCAATGATGGACCAGACCGTGGAGGATCTAAAATGCCAAACAGAGGACTTTGTATTTTGCCCTCAACAATGGGAAGACAAGGAAACTATTTACATTGGGAATGGCTCGGTCAGTTCTGCGTTTCAGTAATATCCATTTGGCAAATATATGGAGGTTGGATTAGAGTGAGGAAAGACTGTAGGAAGGGAGCCCAATTAGGAGGCAACAGATGGAGGATGGAGTGAGAGAGCAGTGGAGAAAGACCGAGATGGCAAGCCAGAGTGGTGTGCTCAAAGGAAATAAAGAAGGGAAGAAGATGGGTGGCCTTTGGGGGGAAGAGAATGAGCTCTTATTTGGACTGCTAAGTTTGAGATCCCTACAGGATATCTGGTTCAAAATGACCAATAGACTGGCCACCATGTGGGACTGGAGCTCAAGAGAGTGACTATGTATAATGTGTGTATAAACATATGGGCAGATAGGAGGTGCCATAGTGGAGAGAGAGCCTGGCCCAGAATCAGGAAGACTCATCTTCATGAGTTCAAATCCAGCCTCAGACATTTACTAGCTGGGGAGAAACCTGGTGGCCTCAGTTTCCTTGTTTGTAAAATGCCCTGGAGAAGGAAAGAGCAAACCACTCCAGTATCTCTTCCAAGAAAACCCCAATGAGGGTCACAAAGACAGAAATGATTGAACAACAACATACATTGATGTTTAGATACACATAATGTATGTAAATCTCTCACCCTTGGAGAAAGACTTGAATCTCTTAATACTGGTTTTCCCTCCAAGTTCTCTCCAAATTGGACTGAATTTGCTTTGTTTGTACATAGTTGTTGGCACGCCATCTCTCCTGTTAGACTGGGAGCTCCTCATAAGCAAGGACTGTCTTCTTTTTTCTTGGTAGCCCCAGGACTTTGCACAGAGCCTGGCACACAGTAGGCACTTTAGTGTTTACTGACTGACACTCCTGCAGGACAGATTTTGGAAGGTTTTGAACCAAATCTTCTTGACTCCATGCTCAGCAATCTATCCAATCTTTTATATGCCTCTTAGTGCAGTGAGAAGTTATGAAATCTATAAGGCAATGCAGGAAGACCTGTAGAAAGTGAGAGAGAACGAACTATAACAGTGTACATATTGACTACAACTATAGGGAGGAAGGAGGGAAGGAGAGAGGAAAGGATGGGAAGGAAGGGAGGGAGGGAGAGAGGGAGGAAGGAAGGAAGGAAGGAAGGAAGGAAGCAAGGAAGGAAGGAAGGAAGGAAAGAAAAATTGTGTGAGAGAGAGACAGAGAGGCAAAGAGGTCAAGCCCTTGGACTTCAGGTAGAATTACTAATCATTACAGGTAAGAATGGTGGGTGAAGGGAGGAGAGGGGATAGTGGCTTATTCAAAGGTCGCTACCCCAACATAAAGCCCCAGTGGAGGGCAGAATTTCAGGACAATGGAGGGTGACATACAGAATTTTGACCCAACAGCTGATGTAGATACTTTAGATTAGTAATCAAATCTCTCCAAAGAACCTATACCAGATGAAACTGAAGAAGACCAGAGGTAAGACAGAAAGAATGAGGGAGTTTTAGAAGGGGACAGAGAAGCTCTGTTGGCAATAAGCCCAGGACAGTAGAGAAAAGGAAAGACTATGACCCATATTTCTACCCTCTGAGAAGTTGATTATATACCCCTTGAGATCATTTTCCTCTACACTATGTATCCCATGAATTTTGGAAGGCCACTTCTCTAGAACTGATGAAATTAATACTTGTAGAAACATGCCTTCTCCCCATTTTATTCTTCTAATTGGTGGTAAAATAAGTATGAAAGCATTTTACTTATTTTTAAAAATATTCTATTATCATCTTTGATTGAACTGTTTATTAACTCTATGTTAAACAAATATCTATTGCCTCTGAAATGCCAGAACTCATAGCAATATCACAACTGATACTATTCCCTTAGAATGTAAACTCTTTAAGGACAGTTTTCTCTTTTTATTTTTGCATCTTCAGTGCTTAGTCACCCAACTAGTGTCAGAGTTCAGATAATACCTCAATACATACAATACATACATACTGTCAATAAAGACTTCACTATGGCCTTCCCTAATGCCTTGTCACATTTTAGAGGTAATTTTGCATTATTAAAGTTTAGGCCAACAGAATAGAAGCTAGTAACAGATCGTGGTCATTGTCTTAACACCAGCCTAAACTAAATTCAGAGAGGATCGTTGCCAGAAATTTGGAAATTAGTTTCTTTTGGCCACAACAATTCATGAAGGCTATTTATTAAGGTGTAGACATTTTGGGACTTTTGCTAAAGATTGGAGAGGGAGAGTGAAACACTATGGTTGATACATTCATGGATTTCATGAGACATGGAAGTATGAATAGAATGGGGATCATAAAGTAAGCTATAGGAATGTAGATTTAGATATGGAAGAGCCCTTTAGCATTATCTAAACCACCACCCTCATTTTATACTTGAAATTGAAGTCTAGAAAATTACATCCCAAGGTCATACAAGTTAGTTAAAATGGAAAGGCGGGAAAAGGGGCAAGACAATAAGCCTTCATATTGTGCCTACTACATTTCAGACACTGCTTTATAAATATTTTCTCTTGGTCCTTACAACTCTACAAGGTAGGTACTGTTATTATCTACATTTTACAGTTAAAGAAACTATGGCAAAGAGAAATTAAGTGATTTGCCCATTTCACACAGTAAGATCTGATTAAGATCTTCATAATTTCAGTGCTAATTCTCTATATACTGTGCCACCTAGCCACCAAGCTTTAAAATGTTTTTTTCTAACTCTAAATTCAGCTTTTTAATGTTCTGAACACATTTTAAAATATTAAAAGTGAAGTGAAGGCCACTAACTTGTTGAATCTATTGAAAGGTAGTTTCTGAAAGAAAAAAAAAATCCTCACTTCTCCCCTGAAGCTCCAGTTGCGAGAGCCAAATGCTAGAAGGAAGTCGTTTGGGGGGCTTCAGCTAAGAGCTATCCGTTTCCAGGGTGCGATTCCAGTGGCGGGTGTGTGTGCTCATTGTCTAGTGTGAGATCTCAAATAGAAGCTTTCACACTTGCCCATCTGCCACTGACTGACTCTACGGGCTGTACCAAATTACACTTAAAAGACTTTTCACTACTACCAGGATATATTGGAGAAACTCAGTAGGAATGCAAAAAAGATCCACTGTCATTTGTTCCCAGCAAGTGTTCCCTCTTAATGACTCATATATACAAAGGTCAAATGTAGACAATAGGACTCTAGTTGTCTATCATTGCTCAATCTCACAATAGGCTTTGAGTTGATTGAGTCTGAAGATCTCAGTTAGAATATCTGGATTGTTGTCCCTTTCCCAGACTCCAAGCAACAAGGGTGCTGAAAATCA
>NW_025344411.1:0-1438 GCF_016433145.1 Gracilinanus agilis
AAAATAATTTCAGCAACTAGAAGTTAGAAACTAGAATGGAGAGACTTTCGGTTAAGATGGCGGCAGTGTAAGGAGCAGCTGCTCCATCTCTCCTGACCGAACCATACAGGACCCCTCAAGGGGAAATAAAAACGAGTCCAAAGGAACGAAGGAACCCCACAACAGGGCACAGCATTGAAGGTACGCAGAATCGGGGCATTTCCATGCTATAAAGGGGTAAAACAGCTCTCACTAAAACGGGAGAGGAAGAAGCCCCTCCCCCACCCCCCACCCCCACACTGCACACCTCGCACAACGCGCCAACACACAAGTGGGAAAACAGGACTGGGACAACCCTATAATCACTGGCAGCCCCGGGGCTTGTACCTGTGTGCTGCAAGAGGAGGGACCCCAGGTGGCTGGGGGCGCGCACGGACTTTCCCCGAGAGTCCACATGGGTGAAGGCACCAACTCGGGCAGGGACAAAGGCCCCTAAAACATGGCCTTTCCCAAGCACTGAAGGCATCGCCTCAGGTGCGAATAAAGATCTCCAGCCCACAGACTTTCACTACCTTCTGCAGGGGTGAAAGCAGGGCCCTAAGAGCATCTGCGCAGGCAAAGGCAGTGCCCTAGGCTTGGATAACGATCTCCAGCCCAGGCTTGGACCTCCAGTGAGGACCCCATGCAGACCCAGCGCAGCAGTGGAAGCAGCCCCAAAGACTGCTGAAGGAACCTCGGGCAGAGGGGCAGACCGGGAACTACCAGGAGGCCTGACCTGGAGGACAAGGAGACCGGAGCCCCTGGGAGCTTGCAAGGTCCAGGCAGACCCTGAGTGCAAAGACAAAGCGGGAAAAGGGGCGGGGCTAACAATGGCCAGCAATAAGGATGTCCAGAAGAAAAAGACTATCAAGAGAAACTCTGGAACACTGGACAACTTCTACACAGAGAAAATCCAGACACCAGAGGAGGGAAAACAAAAATCCAAACCTCCCCAAAAAAATGAAAGCTGGTCACAAGCTATGGAAGAGTTTAAAAATGAAATGTTGAGGAAGATGGAAGAAATCTGGCAAGAAAATAACAGTTTAAAAGGCAGAATTTCGCAATTGGAAAGTGAGACAAGACAACTGAAGACCAAAAATGACCAGATTGAAAAGGAAAACAAAAAAACTACAGCCGAAATCCAAAACATTAAAGCCGAAAACCAAAACATTAGAGCCGAAAACCAAAACATTAAAGCCGAAATCCAAAACATTAAAGCCGCAAACCAAAACATTAAAGCCGAAAACCAGTCCTTAAACGCTAGAATCGAACATTTAGAAACCAATGATCTCTCAAGACAACAAGAACAAATAAAACAAAGTCAAAAGACTGATAAAATAGAAGGAAACATGAAATATCTCAATGAGAGAGTGACAGACCAAGAAAACCGGTCTAGAAGAGATAACTTGAGAATCATTGG
>NW_025344412.1:0-1101 GCF_016433145.1 Gracilinanus agilis
TATCTGATCAACCCCCAGCTAAGAAAAAGAAAGGGGGAATTGTCAGAGACCAGGTAAAGTTTGCACAACCCGGCAAAGAGGCCCCCCTGAAAGAGAATATTGCCAAAGACTCTCTGCAATAAAACCGTATCCGGGACAATACCCGGACTCAGGCGTGGCAGGTCCAACAGCAGTAAAAACTCCCGCCAACTATAGCAATCCCCTTTTCTATATAAACCTTGCTTGCACAGTCAATAAACGGAACCTTGCCAACATCTGTACGACTCCTGTCTCTTGCATGCGAGGTTCCCCCTCCCTTCCCCTGTGGAGCCTTAGGTGGTCGCCCCTCATGCACCATAGTTGCGTCCGGCTGGACCCGGACATATATATATAGCTTAGAACTAGTGAAAGGTTTTGTTACTCAAAAATGAGATTTTCTATGAGTGTAATAGCAGATTCACAATGCACATCAAATAGAGCACCCTAATTTCTAATAGCACATTTTAAAACAATAAACAATGATGTTCAAAAATCATATACTTGTTCCAACTTGTAAACTTTGGCTAAGAGTTTCTCAACAAATTCTGTTACTGCTTCCATATAAAAATCTGATATGAAAAAACAAACAAATAAACAAACAAAACTTCTGGTCTAAATTATCCTCAAGAATTCTAGATCCCTCTGACAAAAGAGGCTAAAACATAGACTAATATCAAAAAAAATATAAGACAACAATTCTTCACAATAAAATATATAAAGCTTATCCTTTAAGACAACAATTCTTTAAAATAAATACATAAAAATCTTATCATTTATACAGAAGGGTTCTAGGCATCTAAAGTAAATTTTTAAAAGACCTCTCATAAAATTACAATTTAAATCTCAAGGCAGGCATCAAACTCTCCAAGGTTGAACACAATTATCAAGATAGAATAACAACTTAAAAGACATGTGTTCCTATAAATCCAGTATACATAAGGCAATTTACAACTTTAAAAAATGTGTAGGAAATATAATGTGAGTACCAGATTAACAAGCTGGTCAAAACCTCTTACCAGTTCTAATAGATTTTTCTCATTATTTGGGAGTTACAATAAAATCACAAACAGAATTAATCTAGCA
>NW_025344413.1:0-1101 GCF_016433145.1 Gracilinanus agilis
CCCCCATGTCATCTTAGATTATTTAGTGTTCCACCCTCACCCTGTGAATTATTCTTCTGATTACTATAATAGTGAATATTATAATAGTGAATAGAGTTCACTACAGAGAATTACACATAACATTTCTCTACATAGGAATACAGATAATTAGATCTCACTGAGGCCCTTAAAAAGGCAAATTTAAAAATTATAAGTTTTCTTTCTTTCCCCTCTGTTTCTTATTTAACTTTTCATGTTTCTCTCGATTTTTGTGTTTGGATATCTAACTTTCCATTTAGCCTGGTCTTTTCTGTGCAAATACTTGGAAACCTTCAATTTTGTTGAATGCCGATACTTTCCCCTGGATGTATATAGGCAATTTTGATGGGTAGTTGATCCGTGGTTGCAGGCCTAGCTCTCTTGCGTTTCTGAGTATCATATTCCAAGCTTTGCATTCTTTTAGCGTTGAGGCTGCCAGATCCTGTGTGATCCTGATTGATGCTCCTTGATATTTGAATTGTCTCTTTCTGGCTTCTTGTAAGATTTTTTCTTTTACCTGGAAGCTCTTGAATTTGGCGATTATATTCCTGGGCTTTTTCTTATCTGGATCGAATGCTGTGGGTGATCTATGGATACTTTCAATGTCTATTTTGCCCTCTTGTTGTTGAACTTCAGGGCAATTTTGCTGGATTATTTCTTTTAGTATGGAGTCCAAATTTCTATTAATTTCTCTCTTTTCAGGGAGACCAATGATTCTCAAATTGTCTCTTCTAGACCAGTTTTCTTGTCACTTTCTCATTGAGATATTTCATGTTTCCTTCTATTTTTTTCAGACTTTTGGCTTTGTTTTATTTGTTCTTTTTGTCTTGAGAGATCATTACTTCTAATTCTATCCTTTAAGGACTGGTTTTTGGCTATAATCTTTTGGTTTTCCTTTTCAATCTGGTCATTTCTGGTCTTCAGTCGACTTGCCTCACTTTCCAATTGTAAGATTCTGCCTTTTAAACTGTTATTTTCTTGCCTGATTTCCTTTTGAGCTACTTCCCATTTCTCTGACCAAATCTTTTCCAACTTTCTCATCATCTCAGTTTTGAACATTTCAAGAGCTTGTGACCAGTTTTG
>NW_025344414.1:0-7877 GCF_016433145.1 Gracilinanus agilis
CAGCTATAAATATTTTCGTACAAGTCTGTTTATCTATGATCTCTTTGGGGTACAAACCCAACAATGGTATGGCTGGATCAAAGGGCAGGCATTCTTTTATAGCCCTTTGAGCATGATTCCAAATTGCCAGCCAGAATGGCTGGATCTCGCCTCCTATTTTTATTGGTTCGGCTTCTTCAAAATTTGTTTTGAGACATATTATTTTAACTTTGTTTGGAGGGGAACTTGGGGGAGCTCAGCAGAGTCCCTGCCTTTACTCCATCATCTTTGCCCAAGTTCAAATCTATCACATACTTCCTAACTGTGTGACCCTAGGCTAGTCACCTAACCTATTTGCCTCAGTTTCTTCTTCTCTAATGTGTAGTTAATGGTATCTACTTCCCCAGGTTGTAGTGGGAAACAAAGGAGATAATAATTATAAGGCATTTAGCATACTGCCTAGTTGTTATTTTGCATTATTTTAAAAAATTAGTTTCTGCCATTCAGTACTCTGGTTTAGTGGCCCTTTGATTTCGTCTTTTAACTTCATTCTCTATTCTATTAGTTCACAATGAAATGAGCAAAGATCAATTATGTCTTCCAAGGACTTCTCCCATTGCATAAACCAATAGAGTTTTAGAGGAAAAACTGTACTTGTGAATGCAAAGCCTAGTATTTGGGCTGTCAAGGCTTCTTATTTCCTAAAAGCCTCAGCATCATTCCCAAGGGGGCAGCCACACTGGAAACCAGCAGGACAAAATTCTTCTTCCACAATCGATTATTTCATTGATCTACTGATGGAGATTCCAGTTTATTCATGCCTCAGGAAATTGTTTTTTATGAGTTGTCATCCCGCAGTTCCTTGTGGTCCTCTGGTGGCCTCTCCCCCAGCCTGTACAAACTTAGTTAGGTTGGTCTCTGAACAAAAGACACAGTCTGTCACTGAGTCTGTACTCGAAACCTTTCCAACTTGGTAGAGCTTACCGAACCTTTTGTGTCGCTGCCATAGGCTTTGAGAATCCATCCATCCATTCATCATCGCCTTGCTACAATGAGTCATTATAAGAGGATGCTAGTGGGGGTGGGGTGCTCAAGTTTCCCAGAATCTGAATCTGACAGCTGGAAAGGACTTCTCAGGCCATCTAAGTCTAATCTATACCAGGATATAAGCCCTCTTTTCAACACTTCCAAGGAGCCTCTAGTTGAAGACATCCACTGACAGGTGTCAACTAGAAAAAATTTTAATGCCTCTTGGAACCTTCCCTCTTTTGCTTCTCCTTCTGCCCTGTGAAGCCAAGTAAAATAATTTCAAACCTTCTTTTACACTGTCTAGTTAAGTACTCAAAGTCAGATATACTATGTTCTTCCATATCTCTTCTCTAGACTAAACAGCTGTAGCTCCTCACATGGCATGGATCAGAGCCCAAGTATCAAACACATGTAGAGTGCGACATGGGTGTAGCCCAAACTAAGTTAAAATATAATTGGAAAATATTTAGCAAAACAAAAAAATCCAGTCGAATATAGATAATGTTCATCTGTGTTTTTCTAAGTCAGTGTGGACTAGCAGTAAGGATCCTTATGTCCAGTTTAGTGGCACCTCTATTGCTATTTGAGTTGAAAACCCCTGATTCTTTTGAGCCTCCTCACCATTCTAATCACTCCCTGGATAGCCTCCACTTTTCCAATGCCCCCACTAAAATCTATTGTGCAAAACTATACTCAGCACTCTAGATAAGGGCTTGAGCAGAGGATTGTTAATGCAAGGTGGACTTAAAGTTAGCCTTCTTAACTGAAGTGTTATACTGTTGAATAATATTGAGCTTGCAGTCTACTACAAACTCCCAGATCATTTTCATACAAATTGTTATCTAGGTAAGCCTCTTTAAAGTTTAAGTAAAAATAAAAAAAAAAACAAAGTAAATTAAGTAAACGGGGCTAGAAGTGGTACCGTGACACCGGAATGAGCTCTCTAGCTACGATGAGCCTCAGAGGATGTTCGTAGGAGCTTCAAGATCATCTAATCCAAGGAGAGGTGAAAGACACTCACTCATGGTCACACAGGGAATAAATAACAGTCAGAATTTGAACCCAAGTCCTTTAACTCCAAGTCAGACATGCATTCCACTATACCAGGAGGCCTTAACAGATTTAGATAAAAGTACTTCTCCAATCCCAGGGAAATCCTTTGAGGAATAGAGAGCTGCCTCCACATCATCTGGAACACTGGCAATACGTGAGGATAAGGGTAGGCAGGGACAGGGGAAGGAGAACTGTGAGACAGACAAGAGTAACAGAGGAAAGAGAGAAAGAGATTATTTAAGCCTCGACTTCATTGCTGGGGATACTGGCTTGGTGAGGCACCTGGCTCCCAAGAATAACTTGACATCATCTGAAATCTACTTTTTTGGTTAGATGTCTGTAGGTATCCATGAATTGTGGCAACACATGACTGCCTTCCTGCCAAGAACATTTGCTTAACATATGACAGCATATTTTTTAATTAAGGTTGTTTATCTATTTATTTTATTTAGACTATTTTTCCATGGTTACACAATTCATGTTCTTCTCTCCCCACTCCAACCGCCCCCCTCCCATAGCCAGCGAGCAATTCCACTGGGTTTTACATGTGTATGACAACGTATTTTATCTAAGATAAGGTCATTACTTCATTGTGGCAAAGATATTTGTTCTCAATTAATATAGTGACCCTGACAGTTTAGCCTCCTTCTTTCTCTCATCAGCCTTTGTAGAACATTAGTGAATGTTCCTACAATTAAGGCCTTCCAGGAGAAAAAATTGTCTCCAGCTCAGGACTCCCCGGAGGGGAAAGTTGGGCTTGGTGGGTACAGATTTAGGAACTCAGTGGGCAGGGAAGAGAAGGCTTATTCTTGCAGGGAAGCTTGGGGCCAGATGAAGCTTCTTCCTGAAGGGATGGAAAGCTCCCACAGTAGCTCTCACTGAGAAAGGAGAAGGAGAGATCCAGCTGGCACTTCTCTCAGAGAGATGTGAGTGCCCTGGAAAGTAGTAAGGCACCAGGTTGTAGGAGGTGGAAACCAGCCTTGGGGGCAGGCACAGAGCATTCAGTGCAATGTTGGGACACATCCTAAGGGCTGGCAACATTGGACAACCATATCTCACTGGCCATTCTCTTTCTTTTATATCTCCTCCCATCACATCCTCACTGTGTCTATGGAGGACGTAAGGGGGGGTGGAGGAGGGAGGCGTTCATAGGTGTTTGGGCCACATAAGGTTGTGCTTCACATTGCTACAGAGTCCACATGTAACATTTACAAGCCTGTAAGGGGGGAGCAAGCAATGATGATAGGTAACACTCAAATCTGGTCCAGCATCACTGAATAAAATGGTGCCAGCTGAGCAAGGTACATACAATTGAGAGCCCTGAGCTTCTTCTCTTTCCTCATTGCCATGACCCTTGCTCAGCTCTTCATCAGTAATTCCTTGGACTACAACCATATCATCACTACAGACCCTATCTCCGTTCTCTGCCTCTTCCAATCTATCCTACATATGCCTGCCAAAATCATCTTCCTTATGCATAGATTTGCTCTCTTCCTATTGTTACAGGCCTGGCATTCAAGACCCTGCCTTCTTTTCTGAAAATGTTACATCAATCTTATTTTGTATACCTTTATCATTTTCCAAGGCCATTCCCTCCCTCTCACCCAAGAGAGCCCTCTTGTAACAGAGGGAAACAAAGCAAAACAATGGGACGCATTGATTAGGGTTGATAGCAGGTACTTCCTTTTACACTTGCCTTCTACATCCCCTTTACCACTGAATTCCAACTCATCCATCAGAATTAATGATTGCTTCCCAGGTGGGTAAGTAAAAGTCTTCCTCTTTGGTTGGGACCAATTTGATGCACTGATGGTGGAAACTGATGTGTTTCTACAGTCATGTCTTGATATCAATGAGTCACACTAAAGCTAGAAAAGACCTTAAAGATCATAGAATACAACTCCCTAATTTTCCAACCTGTAATCTTGCTATTGTGAAGATGGGATTCATTCTCCCCTGCCCACTTTTTGATTTAATCACCAGAAGTGTATACACCCCAACATTTCCTTAAGAGAGGAAAGTGAAGGCTGAAGCAACTCACGTGCTAAACTGGGTAACAATTCAGAAACAACTGACTGCCCCCTGAACAGTCTTAAGAAAATTCTAAAACTGTGATTGGTCCACATAAAGTGGAAGGAAGGCACAGGAAGTGATGCAAAGAAGGGTCTTTCAAAGTAGTTGCAACTTCCTTTGACTAGAACTTTCTCCTTCGAACTTGGCTTTAGAGGAGCTCTGGCTTGGAACCTCGGACTGCTCTTGGATTTTCCCTTTGGACTACCATGTTGGGTGAGTGAAAAAGGTTGATGCCTCCCTGGCTCCTGAAGGGACTGTCCCTCATCTTGGAGGAGGAGGTCACATGGCTGGAGCCCTTGCTTAATTTACCCTGAGGCCTTCCACCTGGGGCTTCTGGAGCCCTGCCAGAGTAAAGCCAGAGCCAGAGCAAACAGTCTAGCTCCATAAGCTAGATTTCTTACTCTGCCCTCTACTTTTCTACATTTCTCTACTTTCACTCTTTCCCTCTATTTTATAAATAAAGCTACTAAAAGTCATTTGACTTGAGTAATAATTTCGGTGACCACATTTCTCTTATATTTAGACCAACCTTAATTGTTTAACCCTTACACTATTTCTTAGATATAGAATTTCCTCTCCTATATCTGTGCCTTCACCCATGCCTAGAACCTTCTCCCTCCTCACCTCTTACAGAAGTTCTTCTTTTGAGTGAATGCCTAATGAATGCTTATTGAGTCAGTGAATGAAAGTGAAGGCTGAATGAATGCAGAAATTGAGTACCAGTTTTTTTGGGGGGGTTAAGATTTCAGCAGAGTAAGTAAGTAAGATTTGAACTCTTCAATAGCTTGTGACCAGTTTTCATTGTTTTGTGCAGGTTTGGATATGATTATATTTTTGTTTTCCTCTGCTGTTTGCTTTGTTGTCTGGATTTTATCTGTGTAAAAGTTGTCAAGTGTTAAAGATTTCTTCTTGTTGATCTTTCTCTTTTGGGGTTCCTGTGGATGGTTTGCCATTGTGAGCCATGTGCCCTCTCAGGTTTATCCTCATGCCCAAGGTCTGTCTGTACTTTTTAGGCTCTTGAGGTCTCAGGTCTAGTTGTTCTCAGGGTCAAGCCTCCTGATGGTCCCCTTGCTTGTTCCTCTATTCAAAGCTCCTTTAACAGTCCCAGTGCACTACTTCCACAGTCATGCACCCCTCTGCACTGGGTCCCCACCCAAGGTCTACGCCTGCACTCAGGTTCCGCATCTGTACCTGTGCTCAGGGCCTGTGTTCAAAGACCAAATCAAAAAGGAAAATCAAAGATTATAGCAGAAAACCAATCTCTAAAGACAAGAATTGGGCAAGTAGAAGCCAATGATCTCTCAAGACAGCAAAAACAAATAAAACAAAGTCAAAAGACTGATCAAATAGAAGGAAACATGAAATATCTCAATGAGAAATTGACAGATCAAGAAAACAGTTCTAGAAGAGACAATTTGAAAATCATTGGTTGTCCTGAAAAAGCAAAAATTAATGGAAATTTGGACTCCATACTAAAAGAAATTATTCAGCAAAACTGCCCTGAACTTCTACAACAAGAGGGCAATATAGACATTGAAATGATCCATAGATAACCCTCTACACTAGACCCTGAAAGGACAACCCCCAGGAATATAATAGCCAAATTCAGGAGCTTCCAAATAAAAGAAAAAATTTTACAAGAAGCCATAAAGAGACAATTCAGATATCAAGGAGTACCAATCAGGATCACACAGGATCTGGCAGCCTCCACACTACAAGACCTCAAGGCTTGCAATATGATATTCAGAAAGGCAAGAGAACTGGACTTACAACAAAGGATCACCTACCCATCAAAACTGACAATATACTTTGAGGGGAAATGAGGGGAAAGATTGGGCATTCAACAAGATAGAAGATTTCCAAGTATTTGCACAGAAAAGACCAGGACTAAATGGGAAGTTCAATATCCAACCACAAAAATCAAGAGAAACAGGAAAAGGTAAATAAACAGAAGGGAAAGAAAAAAACTCTTATTTTTTTAAATTTGCCTCTTTAAGGGCTTCAATATGATCTAATTATTTGTATTACTATGTGGAGAAATGTTACATATAATTCTCTGTAGTGAACTCTATTCACTATTATAGTAATTAAAAGAATTATTCATAGGGAGAGGTTGGAATACTAAATGGTCTAAGATGATATGAGGCAGGGGTCGGCAAACTTTTTGGCCATGAGAGACATAAATGCCACATTTTTTAAAATGTGATTTTGTGAGAGCCATACAGTGCTTCCAGTGCACGCTCCTGTAACAGTGTGTGTTCCTGTAACAGCTCCTGAAAAAAAATTGACTTTATGGCTCCTGCAGAAAGAGCCATACGTTGCTGACCCCTGATATGAGGGGTGGGAAAGAGGAGGGTGAATGGTAGGGGATACCAAGAGAAACTTGACTGAATAAGAAAAATAGGATATTCTATTACACACAAAGAGGGCATGGGAAAGGGAGGGGATGAATAATATTATAAGAAGGAGAGGAAGAGAGCATTAAGACGTAATATTTAAACCTTACTGTCAGTGTAATTAACCCTGAGAGGGAAGAGTAGCTATATTATCCATTGGGATATAAAACTCTATCTAACCCTACTGAGAAAGTCAGAAGGGATAAACCAAGGGGAGCAGGGGAGGGGGAAGGTCATAAAAGGGAGGGGAGAAGGAGGGGGAAGGAATTCATTAGGCCTTAAAATAAAAAGAGGGGAATAATAAGGGAGGAGATAGAAAGGGAAGTAAATCAAGGGAGAGGACAAGGGTTACTGGCTTAAAGGAAACCACTGGTTTAAAAGGAAATAGTGTAAGAAGAAGAAGTAGAACTAGGATAGGATACCAAAATATTGGGGAATACACAACTGATAATTATAATTGTGAATGTGAATGGGATGAACTCGCCCATAAAATGGAAGCAAATAGCAGAGTGGATTAGAAACCAAAATCCTGCCATATGTTGTCTACAAGAAACACATATTAGGCAGGTGGACATACACAGGTTTAAGATAAAGGGCTGGAGCAAAATCTTTTGGGCTTCAAATGAGAAAAAGAAGGCAGGAGTGGCTATTATGATTTCTGACAAAGCCAAAGTAAAAATAGATATGATTTCAAAAGACAGGAAAGGTAATTACATCCTGATAAAAATCAGTATAGACAATGAGGAAATAACAGTGCTCCATATGTATGCAACAAATGGCATAGCATCCAAATTCCTAAAGGAGAACCTGAAAGAGCTCAAGAAGGAAATAGATAGTAAAACCATACTAGGGGGAGATCCAAATATTCCTCTTTCAGATCTAGATAAATCAAACCGAAAAACAAATCAGAAAGAGATAAGAGAGGTGAATGAGGTCCTAGAAAAATTAGATTTAGTAGATATATGGAGAAAAATAAATAGGGACAAAAAGGAATACACCTTCTTTTCAGCTGCACATGGTACATTCACAGAGATTGACCTTGTAATAGGGCATAGAGACATTACAAACAAATGCAAAAGAGCAGAAATAATAAATGTAACCTTCTCAGATCATAACACAATAAAAATAATAATTAGTAAGGACACATGGACAGGCAAATCAAAAACTAATTGGAAATTAAATAATATGATTCTCTAAAACCAGTTAGTCAAAGAAGAAATCATAGAAACAATCAACAATTTCATCGAAGAGAATGAAAATAATGAGACATCCTACCAAACTCTGTGGGATGCAACCAAGGCAGTACTCAGGGGGAAATTTATATCCTTGAGTGCATATATTAACAAA
>NW_025344415.1:0-4008 GCF_016433145.1 Gracilinanus agilis
CATTTATATAATACTTTAAGGTTTGAAAAGTACTTTATAACTATTATCTCCTTTAATCCTTGCAACAACCCTGGGAGGCAGGTGCTATTATTATCACCATTCTACAAATGAGGAAACTGAGGCAGATGGTGGTTAAATGACTTGCCTAGGTTCTGAAGACAGAAGAGTATGAGAAAAAAGAGCCTGAAAATCCTCTTCTTAGGAGCTAAGATCTCTCAGGACTAAACCTGGTTCAAGCTACTATGGGGATCCATCCAGAGGAAAGAAGCCTCTTAATGGAGAAGGGAGTGACACAGTACCCCAGTGGCTCCCCCAGTGGCAGTTGAGGAATTATAGGAAATTTCTAACTTTGCATCCAATGGAAAATTCTGACTGAGACCCTTGCTGTGGCAAGCAGAAAACAGAAGGAAGAAGCAGTTCCATTGAGGAAAGGTAAAACCATTTGAAAACTGAAGCCAGAAAGAACATAACAAAACAATAAGCCATAGAAAATTGATCTGGAAAGGGAATATTTTATTGAGGAAGGAAAATGAGGTATACAGAGGACTTGTTCAAAGTCACATGGAGCAATTAAATGGGCAGAATTGAAATGCCAGCTGCTCTCTCCTAACATATAACCAAAGCTGGTGTTATTTTCAAGGTCAAACATCAAGGCTGATTTCTGGCAGCTCTCAGTCTGACTCCCTGGATCAAGGCTCATGGGTACCCCCAGTCCTGAATGTGAGCTAGGGACATTCCACCCACTTTTGCAGTTCAGTCCAATCTGGGTCTACATGCCCCAACCTGGGAATTGTTTACCCTGAAGCCCTTTCTATATTGACCATGCTGCACATCCCCCTGGGGGCCTCATTTGTAAAATAGACAGACTAGAAATGAGCTCCCAGGAAGGACCTTTACAGATCTGACATTTTCAGTTCTTTGTTATTCAAAAAATTATTGATATCTTTTTGCTTCTAAATCAGCTTCATTTCTAAATATAGCCCTCCTCCCTCCCTCCCCTTCCCTGCTAGCCAGCTCTTGTAGCAAAGATTACAAAGAAAGAAGAAAAAGAGAAATTGAGCAAAAACAACTAATATAGTGGAATCTAACATAGGCGGACTGCTCTGCCCAGAAGGGAGGGACATGCATTTTCTTAACTCTTCTACTCAGTCAAGCTCGATAATTATCATTTCATAATATTCGGTTCCTCTCTGTGTGTGTTCCACTAATATCGTTGTTTATATTATGTGTCCTGCTCTGTTTTCTGCTCTAAAGGGCCTTGGAACTTGGGCCAAGGGCCCCGTCAGCTCTCAAATCTCTCTCTGCCCTCTGTTGTGAGGGAGATGCAGCTCCCCTTTGCTCTGCTCTCTGCTTTCTCTTCTAAGATCTGCCATTCATTCCCTGTTCACTGTTCTCAGTGCCCTTCTAGCTCTGACATCTCTCTGTTCCAGCTACTCTATGAGAGCAAGTTTCACTCCCATCCTCCTTTTGTTTTCTTTTTGAAGCCCTTACCTTCTGTATTAGAATCAATACTATATGTGTTGGTTCCAAGGCAGACGAGTGGTAAAGGGGTTAAGTAACTTGCCCAGGGTCACACAGCTGGGAAGTGTCTGAGGCTAGATTGGAACCCAGGACCTCTTGTCTGTGTACCTGGTTCTCAAGTCACTGAGCCTCTTAGCTGCCCTTGCTGATATCTTTTCAAGTATGAGCTGTGCGTGAGCCTATCTGCTATCTGATTCAGTCTAGCTGGTGTTGGTGGTGGTGATGACCCCCATTTGGAGTTTTCTTGGCAAAGACACTAGAAGGGTTTATATTTTCTTCTCCAGATCATTTTACAGATGAGGCAACTGAGGCCAACAGGGTGAAGTGACTTATCGAGAGTCACATAGGTGGTAAGTGTCCAAGGTCAGATTGGAACTCTGGTTTTTCTGACTGCAGGTCCCATACACCATCCACTGTACCACCTACCTGCCTCTGGCCTAGCTACAGAGTCCTAAACTCAGTTCAGCTCAATAACCCCTTTATTCATGGTGCTGTGTTGAACACTAAAAGTGATGGGCACTTCTGGGTTAAGATGGCGGCAGAGTAGAAGCAGCTGCTTAACCTCTCTTAACCCACAGATACAGGACGCTTGAAGAACACATGAAAACAAACCCAGACAAACGAAGAGACCCCACAACAGGGCACGGCGTTGAAGGTACGGGGGATCAGGGCACTTCCATGCTTTAAGGGGGTGAAATAGTTCTCACTAAAATGCAAGCTGAGCAACCCCCTCCCCCAACACCACCTATACTGCCAAAACCAGTGCAAAAGAGTTAGAGCAAGTTTGGGGCATTCATTAAGTTCTTGGCAGCTACATGGGATCACCAGGGCCTGCTCCTGAGAGCAGCAAGACTTAAGACCCTAAGAAGCTAAAGAACCAGACTTTGAACATAGATCTTGAGTGCAAGTGTGGATGTTGAGTGCAGGCGTGGACATTGAGCGCAGGCACGGACCTTAGGTGGGAACCCAGTGCAGAGGGGTGCATGATTGTGGAAGCAGTGCCCTGAGACTGTTAAAGGATCTTTGGGCAGAGGAGCAAGCAAGGGGACCACCAGGAGGTTTGACCCTGAGAACAACTAGACTTGAGACCTCAGGAGCCTAAAGAACACAGACCAACCCTGGGCGTGAGGATAAAGCTGAGAGGGAGCATGGCTCTGTGACTCAGACCAAAGCTGCTCCACAGCTCTATAGGATAGGCAGAGAGCCTGTCTGCCTCACCCAGACTTCTGACTGAGAAAGAAATAATAACAATGGCAAGCCAGTCACAAGAACCTCAAAAGAGAAAGATCGAGAAGAAATCTTTAAAACTCCACAAATTTTACACAGAAAAAATCCAGACAACAGAGCAAACAACAGAGGAGAACAAACAAGTAATCACATCCAAACCTTCTGCCCAAAATGAAAATTGGTCACAAGCTCTTGAAGAGTTCAAATCTGAGATCATGAGAAAGATGGAAGAGATTTGGCGAGAGAAGTTGGAAATAGCTCAAACAGAAATTAACAGGTTAAAAGACAGAAACTTCCAATTGGAGAAAGATGCCCCCAAATCAAACAAAATGGTAAGCAAATTGGAAACCAAAATTAAACAACTGGAAAAGAGGATAGACTAAACCGAAAAGGAAAACCATAAGATTAAAACAGAATACCAGTCTCTAAAGACCAGAATTGGGCAAGTAGAAGCCATTGATCTCTCAAGACAGCAAGAACAAATAAAGCAAAGTCAAAAGACTGATAAAATAGAAGGAAACATGAAATACCTCACTGAGAAATTCACAGATCAAGAAAACAGGTCTAGAAGACACAATTTGAGAATCATTGGTTTTCCTGAAAAAGCAGAAACTAATAGAAATTTGGACTCCATACTACAAGAAATCATCCAACAAAGCTGTCCTGAAGTTCTACAACAAGTGGGCAAAATAGACATTGAAAGGATCCATAGATCACTCTCTACACTAAACCCTGAAAAGACAACCCCCAGGAATATAATCGCCAAATTCAAGAGCTTCCAAGTAAAAGAAAAAGTTTTACAAGAAGCTAGAAAGAGACAATTCAGATATCAAGGAGCACCAATCAGGATCACACAGGATCTGGCAGCCTCCACACTAAAAGACCGCAAGGCTGGGAATATGATATTCAGAAAAGCAAGAGAACTGGGTCTACCACCAAGGATCACCTACCCACCAAAACTGACTATATACTTCCAGGGGAAAGTATGGGCATTCAACAAGATAGAAGGTTTCCAAGTATTTGCACAGAAAAGACCATGACTAAATGGAAAGTTCAATAGCCAACCACAAAAATCAAGAGAAACATGAAAAGGTAAATAAGAAACAGAAGGGAAAGTAAGAAAACTCATATTTTTTTAAATTTGCCTCTTTAAGGGCTTCAATAAGATCTAATTATTGGTACTCCTATGTGGGGAAATGTTATGTATAATTCTCTGTAGTGAACTCTATTCACCATTATAGCATTCACTATTATAATAAT
>NW_025344416.1:0-9573 GCF_016433145.1 Gracilinanus agilis
ACTCTGACAGGGGTCTAATTACTCAAATATACAAAGAATTAAATCAACTGTATAAAAAATCAAAACATTCCCCAATTGATAAACGGGCAAGAGACATGAATAGGCAATTTTCAGATAAAGAAATCAAAACTATCAATAAGCACATGAGAAAATGTTCTAAATCTCTAATAATTAGAGAAATGCAAATCAAAACAACTCTGGGGTATCACCTCACACCTAGCAGATTGGCTAAAATGAAAGAAGGGGAGAGTAATGAATGCTGGAGGGGATGTGGCAAAATTGGGACATTAATGCATTGCTGGTGGAGTTGTGAACTGATCCAACCATTCTGGCTGGCAATTTGGAACTATGCTCAAAGGGCTATAAAAGAATGCCTGCCCTTTGATCCAGCCATACCATTGTTGGGTCTGTACCCCAAAGAGATCATAGATAAACAGACTTGTACAAAAATATTTATACCCACACTTTTTGTGGTGGCAAAAAACTGGAAAAGGAGAGTATGCCCTTCAATTGGGGAATGGCTGAACAAATTTTGGTATATGCTGGTGAAGGAATACTACTATGCTCAAAGGAATAATAAACTGGAGGAATTCCATGTGAACTGGAAAGACCTCCAGGAATTGATGCAGAGTGAAAGGAGCAGAGCCAGAAGAACATTGTACACAGAGACCAATACACTCTAGTAAAATAGAATGTAATGGACTTCTGTACTAGCAGCAATGCAATGGCCCAAGACAATTCTGAGGGATTTATGGAAAAGAACGCTACCTATATTCAGAGGAAGAACTACAGGAGTGAAAACACAGAAGAAAAGCAGCTGCTTGAACACATGGGTTGAGGCAGACATGATTGGGGATTTTGATTCGAAAATACCACACCAATGCAATGATCAACAATTTGGAAATAGGTCTTGATCAATGACACATGTCAAAACCAGGAGAAATGCGCATCGGCCATGGGTGGGGGTAGGGTGAAGGGTGAAGGGGAAAGTAGGAGCATGAATCATGTAACCATGTTAACTTTACTGAAAAATGAATATTAAAAAATGTTTAAAAAAACAACTTTGAGGTACCACCTCACACCTAGCAGATTGGCCAATATAGCAGTAAAGGAAAGTGATAAATGTTGTAGCAGATGTGGCAAGATTGGGCCCCTAATGTATTGCTGGTGGAGTTGTGAATTGATCCAACCATTCTGGAAAGCAATTTGGAATTATGTCCAAAGGGCTTCAAAAAATTGCCTACCCTTTGATCCAGCCATACCACTCCTGGGTTTGTACCCCCAAAGAGATAATAAGGAAAAAGACTTGTACAAAAACATTTATAGTCATGATACTTGTGGTGGCAAAAAATTGAAAAATGAGGGGATGGCCTTCGATTGGGTAATGGCTGAAAAAATTGTGGTATCTGATGGTGATGGAATACTATTGTGTTGAAAGAAATGATGAACTGGAGGAATTCCATGTGAACTAAAAAGACCTTCAGGAATTGATGCAGAATGAAATAAGCAGAACTAGGAGAACATAGTACACAGAACATGATACACTGTGGCATAATCAAATGCAACACTTTTCTACTAGCAGTAATGCAATAATCCAGGACAATCCAGAGGAATTTATTAGAAAGAACACTGTCCTCATCCAGAGAAGGAATTGTGGGAGCAGAAATGCAGAAGAAAACATATGATCAATCATGTGGTTAAATGGGGATATTATTGGGGCTTTGGCTTTAAAATATCACTCTACTTCAAATATTAATAATATGGAAACAGGTTTTTAATAATGATACATGTATAACACTGTGGAATTGCTTGTCAGGTCAGGGAGGGGGATGGAAAAGGTGTGGGAAAAATCATAAATCATGTAACCATGGAAAAATATTCTAAATAAATAAACAAATTAAAAAATGTGTCACTCTATTTCCTTTTAATTACTCTAATGAGAAATAATTCTGGTCTAAGACAGGAGCTAGAATTTTTGAAGCATGGCACTCTAGTAACATTTCTTTTTTTTTCTTTTTTTTAAACCCTTACCTTCTGTCTTAGAGCCAATGCATTGGCCCCAAGGCAGAAGAGTGGTAAGGGCTAGGCAATGGGGGTTAAGTGACTTGTCCAGGGTCACACAGCTGGGAAGTGTCCGAGGTCAGATTTGAACCTAGGACCTCTCATCTCTAGGCCTAGCTCTCAATCCACTGAGCTACCCAGCTTCCCCCTCCAGTAACATTTCTACAGCTATACAAAATTTATATGCAGCCGCTCCTTTCATTGGACAAAGTAAAGTCCCTAATGTAGATGCCCAAACAATAGCAAATTCCATTCTCTATACTCTTCTCAAGATCTATTTGTCATCTCTGATGATCTGATTAGGATGGCTTAGATGATAAGGAAATAAGGGGACACAGGAGATGATCTTGACTGTTAACTCATAGCTGCTTCTCCGAAGTGCCATTGAGTCACAAGTTTATTATATAAGAAATTCAAAATCCCTTTCACCCAAAAGCACAAGGCTAGTTTCCCACAACTACACAGAGCTGTATTTTTAACATAGATAATTCAAAAGCCTTAGAAGCTTCAAGGTGTAGATAAAACCTATGCTAAACTATCAATTATGTTTGTTATCATTAAGCAAATTCTGGGGCATTTTGGTAGGACAGAAAGCCTCTGAACTTCTCAGCCTTGATGGCATTAAACAATATTTTTGAGACCCATTAGTTTACTTTAAATCTGGGGAAAATGCCCCTGCTAAGGATTTGGCCTTGGCTGTACCAGGCAACTGCATTCCTGGCCAAAGGGGAAGAGTGTTAACCTCTTAAATTCAGGATTGCTAGAAACTTCAAGCTTTTCAATAAGGCCACAATACTTTTCAACAAGAAATCTCAAGGATTACAAAAGGGGTCAAAAGAGTAGACTCAGATTTTATCTATTTGAGACTGTTTTCTCATTGGCTTCCCACATATTTCCCCCTTTTCTTTAAATTAAAATGATTTATTACACAGGAAAACGTAATAATGAAAGGAGTCATCAATTAGTTATAATTATCAGCTATAGCTGGATCTGATAGGATTTACAGATTAAACTGTTTATTTATGGTTATTTATATGTCTTCCTTTTTATTTTAAATGCAGGGATTGTAGCTCAATTTGAATTTGAATATTCATCCTTTTTGTTTAAATTGAAAAGGGCATCCACCTGTTGAGCTGTTTAAATTTCTCTTATGAGGGCCAAGGGAAACTTTAAAGTTACACAAATTTGGGGATGAAAAGAAAAGAGGACAAAACCAATGATCCAGTGATTGCTAGGTGCAGTGACAAAAAGCCAATTAGGGAGCAGTTCTTTTTGGCATGAGTGTACATTCAAAATAAATGCATTCAACTCCCCATAGTTCAATCAACTGTACCCCAAAGTTCATTTTGGATCTTCTTGATGCAGTGTAGGTCTCTGCAGGCATCTTCATGGTGTCTTCTCGAAACAGGTTTGTTGTCTGGATTTAGGGGAGATGACAAACTTCTTATCCTGAAATTACTCTCAAAAGAATTTTAAAATTAACATTATAGATTATAAAACATACATTCTCCCCTGAAGAGGGTTAAGGCTAACATCCAGATCAGTTAAGAATGCATGGCTGACTTTTGGGGTTGTGTGAATCAATTGTCAAAAGAAATTTAAAAAATTTTAAAAATCCAAATAAAAGAGAGAAAAGATAACTTGTGAATGAAGTGTAAAATATCAAAGTCTTATGTGCAAAAATGTAGGGAAAAATAAACTTATAGCAGGTCCTTGAATCAAGGCCCAAGTAAAGTGATGTAAGCAATGGTGCAATTACCCATTCAGAAGCCAGGACTATAGAAAGTTACCACACTTATAAGATAAAGAAAAGGACCAAATTTTTTGTGAGAAAGGGAAGTGTCTTTCCCTGGTCTGATTTGCCTGCACTTGAGCCAGGATGATGGCCAACCTTTGGTACTTAACCAGGATGATGCTCAAGGAAGTCCAACCTCTAACATATGTTAAAAAGCTGCAACCCCGAACCCCAATCGCTAAGTTCAAGTCCTTCAGTATTGGCATGAGAAAGTTTTGTCAATCCTTCCTGGATTGGTATGGTCTTTTTTGACCTTGGTGTTCTAGGCACTGTGCAGTTTCTCACCAATCCCATTGGATTTGGTGGTCTCCTTAACCTTGTGGCTCTTTTGTTCCCTTCTCCTGAAATCAGACAGAATCATTAATTATAGTCCCATAATATTTACCAATTCATGGCAGGTTTCCATAGTGCAAGGCTTTATGGGTATGCATTAATATTAAACTTATATTACTGTAAAATCAAAAAGGATTAACATTGATATTATGTACTTAAGGTATAAAAATGATAAAAAGTGAAAAAAGTCAATTATTCTATATATAAAAAATTAAAAGGAAAAGCAATAAGACAATTAAAAATTCAAGGAAAAATGCAATGTTTTTTTCAATAAAAATGTTTTAAAAATCAAAATTATATATAGAGCTTAGATTTAGTAAAAGGTCTTTTATCCAAAAATCAGATCCATTTTCTGTATGAATAAAACAAAACCTCAACCCCCATATTATAAATCTGGGGTATTGTTTGTTTCTTTGTATCTGTAATTAGTTATTCCAATTGATATTTAGAAATTATACAAATAAATTAATTTACAAGAGGTTCAAATTAACTTTCATTGAAACATCACTTGGGGTGGGTACAGTTTCTTAAGTAAACAGTGGAACATATTTGCTTGCTATATACATTTAAATTTCTGGGGCTTCAGTTATTATATCACTTTGCTTTGATTATAGCAAAAGGAGGGAAGGGAGTATAACATTGTTTGACTTCAGGTAAGAGTCAGAGATTATTCATCAGTGATAACTTTCTTTTTGAATGACGAATCCAAATCAATAATCCACAAATGAGTAATATCAGTTGCAAATCCAATGACTTTTACCTTAAACAGTAATTATTACCAATAGCATTTGAAAGATTTATAAGATTTACATACATCATGAAAAACTGTAATGTTACAAAATATGATAGACAAATTTTCTTTTCAACAACTTCTAAATATATAAACTATCTGGTAAATTCCTTCCAATAATACAGAAAAAGAGTGAACAACTTTGTTTGGAATTAAGTTTTCATTAATGTTATCTTGATTAGAGATGGTTAAGGAAAGGGCTGGTTATTCACTTAACTCTTTGGGATAGTCAATTTGCTTTAAACTTTTGGTTCATAATACAAATCATATGTTATTGTAAATAGGCATGATCAATTTTTAACAAATAGCTTTCACACATAGTTTACATTTAAACATATGTTTTCAGTTTTCACAAAGTAAAGTACATGTTTTGATGAGAGTCAATAACAATTTTGTTAAAAACCAATCTTTGTATTAGCTTTGCTTGCAACATTATTGTCCACATCACATCAAAATTCAATGAGACTGCTAATTAACCCTTTGGGTTCTAAATTTACTGTAAGGAAGGAGTTAATAAGTTTCTTAGAAGTTCTAAGTTTTTAGAAGTAAGAAAAAAAATTTTCTCAGTAGCAGTTTGTTTTTCTATCCTCTATGACTATTTAAATTATTGTACTTGTAAGATTTACATGTTTTGATCTTGATATAAAATTACTCTTCAAAGATTATTGATTTTAAACTTCAAAATTTGCAACCAGGTACCTTGGAATATTCCTACATTTGGAAATAATATCCTTATTTCAATTCCATTAGGATTACTGAGAATAATCAATTTTTCTAGTTAAATGCATTCTTCAATTATACTGTTATAATATTAACAAGCTTATTAATAAGTTATAATTGCATCAACATCATTACAAAATAAAAGACATTATAATAATATTAATGCCATCACAATCAAATACATATTAACTATGAAACCAAATTATTATGAGGGTTATGCATTTTATTATAATTTTATATTCTGGATTTAAATGCATTACTACAAATCACAAATATTATGAGAATACGATCTATTCAATTAACCTTTAGATACTAGTGAAATAGTGAACATAGGAGACATAATTTGATTAGGATCTAGTACCTTAAAGCATAGATTTAAGTTGCTACAATAATTACTATTCTTCCCTGTTTCTGAAAATAATTTTAGTCAGAGACTCTCCCTCCTATGTGTAGAAGGGGTTAAATTATTTTTCAAACACGTCCAAGGCTGTAGCCACTTCTCAAGAGGCTGTGCTCCTTAACTCTTTAGTTACTGAATTTATAAAATTTGCTTGATTATTTTAAAACCTTGATGATTTATCACTTCCAAATGAATATTAATTTAAACTTCACTACATCCAAATTGTCCCTGATTAAATATTTCTTAATAATGTTTCCTACATTTACCAATTACTCTTTCATATTTAAATCCATTTTTCACATACTGTAAGTCTTAATAGATAATTTTTCCAATATAAATTTTGTGCACATTTAAAATTAACTGAAATTCCATTTTCTAACTGGTAGTCAATAAATTTATACTATACCATCAGTATGTATTCAAAACTAATGGTTCTGATCAGCTAAGAAAGTTTTAAATTGCACTTCTGTATTTCAGTACATAATTCAGAATCATTGCTTTTCTTTCTGAATAAGATTTTTCTTAGATTGCATTTAGAATCCCTGGCAGTTTTGTTTAAATATACATCTTAGTATTTAACCTTTTGATAGAATTTGGTGATGGGATCAAATGTGCCCCTTTTTTGTCTTATGATTTCTTTGTTTTCTTTCTTATGGCCAGTAAGAAATGAAAGAATAAATGTAGACAAATTATCTTGTTGATTCTCACCTTAATGAGAGCAGAGAATATGATTTCTTTTAATCAATTAAATTCTCTTAGAGTTTAAAACACTCAGAAATCCATTAGAGATGTTTTTTCTGAATTTCTCAAACTCCTCTGTCTTTCCCATTCCTCCAGAATGAATGAGAAAGAGAGAGATTTATTTTCTCCAAAATTCCATTATGATCACAGACAAACAAAACCATAAAACTTAAATTACAAACAGATAAGAAACACATAAACAGTTGTGGGTTAAATGGTGGCAGAGTAAAAAGCAGCTGCTTAACATCTCCTAAACCACACATATAGGACTCCTCAAGAGGGCATAAAAACAAACCCAGACGAACAAAGGGACCACACAACAGGGCACAACATTGAAGATACATGAAATCAGGGCATTTCCATGCTATGAGTGTGTGAAATAGCTCTCACTAAAACATGAGCTGAGCAACCCTCTCCATACCACACCACCTACAGGGCCAAAGCCAGCACACAAGAGTTAGAACAAGTTTGGGGAATCCATTAAGTTCTTGGCAGCTACCTGGGATCACCAGGGCCTGCTCATAAGAGCAGCAAGACTTAAGACCCCAAGAGCCTAAAGAACCAGACTTTGAACACAGACCTTGAGTGCAGGCATGGACACAGAGGCAGAAGAAGGTGTGGATGCAGGTGAGGATGCAGACTCTGAGACCAGGCGTGGACCTTGGGTGGAGACCCAGTGCAGAGGAGTGCATTACTATGGAAGCAGCACCCTGAGATTGTTAAAGGAGCTTCAGGCAGAGGAACAAGCAAGTGGACCACTAGGAGGCTTGACCCGGAGAACAACTAGACCTGAGACCTCAGGAGCTTAAAGAGACAGACCCTGGGCGTGAGGATAAACCTGAGAGGGTGCCCTGCTAACAATAGCAAGCCAGACAAGAACTCCAGAAGAGAAAGATCAAGAAGAAATCTTTAACACTCGACAACTTTTACACAGAAAAAATCCAGACAACAGAGCAAACAGCAAAGGAGAACAAACAAGTAATCATATCCAAACCTTCCCCCCAAAATGAAAATTGCTCACAAGCTGAGATCAAGAGAAATATGGAAGACATCTGGCAAGAGAAGTAGGAAATAGCTCAAAAGGAAATTAACAGGTTAAAAGACAGAAACTCCCAATTGGAAACCAAAATTAAACAGCTCTGAAACAGGATAGACCAAACCAAAAAGGAAAATCATGAGATTATAACACAAAATCAGTCTCTAAAGACCAGAATTAAGCAAGCAGAAGCCTCTCTCAGGACAGCAAGAAGAAATAAAGCAAACTCAAAAGTCTGATAAAATAGAAGGAAACATGAAATATCTCACTGAGAAATTGACAGAAAAAGAAAACAGGTCTAGAAGAGACAATTTGAGAATTATTGGTCTTTCTGAAAAAGCAGAAATTAATAGAAATTTGGACTCCATAAAAAAGAAATTATTCAGCAAAACTACCCTGAAGTTCTACAACAAGAGGGCAATATAGACATTGAAAGGATCCATAGATCACCCTCTACACCAGACCCAGAAAAGACAACCCCCAGGAAAATAATAGCCAAATTCAAGAGCTTCCAAGTAAAAGAAAAAAATTTTACAAGAAGCCAGAAAGAGACAATTCAGATATCAAAGAGCACCGATCAGGATCACACAAGATCTGGCAGCCTCCACACTAAAAGACCACAAGGCTTGGAATATGATATTCAGAAAGGCAAGAGAACTGTGTCTACAACAAAGGATTACCTACCCATCAAAACTGACTATATACTTCCAGGGGAAAGTATGGACATTCAACAAAATAGAAGATTTCCAAGTATTTTCACAGAAAAGACCAGGAATAAATGGAAAGTTCGATATCCAACCACAAAAACCAAGAGAAACATGAAAAGGTAAATAAGAAACAGAGGGGAAAGAAAGAAAACTCTTATTTTTAAATTTGCCTCTTTAAGGTCTTCAAGAAGATCTAATTATTTGTATTCCTGTATGGAGAAATGTTATGAGTAATTCTATGTAGTGAACTCTATTCACTATTATAGTATTCACTATTATAGTAATTAGAAGAATTATTCATAGGGAGAGGTTGGGGTACTAAATGGTCTAAGATGTTATGGGGGTGTCAGGGAAATAGGGGGGTGAATAGTAGATTGCACCAAGAGAAACTTGAATGAATAAGAAAAATAGGATATTCTATTACACACAAAGAGGGCATGGGAAGCGGGGGATGAATACTATAATAAGAAAGAGAGAAAGAGAGCATTAAGAGGCTTAAACATTAAACATTAAGCATTAAACCTTGCTCTCAGAGGAATTAACCCTGAGAGGGAAGAGTAGCTATATCCGTTGGGATATAGAACTCTATCTAATCCCACTAAGAAAATCAGAAGGGAATCCACCAAGGGGAGCAGGGGAGCGAGGAGGTCAAAAAAGGGAGGGGAGGAGAGGAGAGAGGAAATTCATTGGCCTTAAAAAGAAAAAGAGGGGAACAATAAGGGAGGGGATAGAAAGGGAAGTAAATCAAGGGAGGGGACAAGGGTTACTGGTTTAAAACAAACATAAAGGAAATATCCTAAGAAGAAGGGGTAGATGAGGAAAGGATACCAAAATGTTGGGGAATACACAACTGATAATTATAACTCTGAATGTGAACGGGATGAACTCTTCCATAAAAAGGAAGCAAATAGCAGAGTGGATTAGAAACCAAAAGCCTACCATATGTTGTCTACAAGAAACACATATGAGGCAGGTGGACATACACAGGAT
>NW_025344417.1:0-3501 GCF_016433145.1 Gracilinanus agilis
ATTGGAAGGAAGGTAATAGAATAATGTGGCTGAACCAAGAGTGTAAGTCTAGGCAGTAGTTGTTCAATGTTGAATAGTGATGGCCAGGATCCCTCTGGGCAAGTGTGATTTCGAAGATCATGAAGAAACTAGTTTTTTTGGACAGCCAACAAGGCTACTTTGGACCAGACTGGGGCTCATTTTCTCTAACTATGATCAACCTCTTGCTAAGTCCCAGAGTGACCAATTGGTTTTATACCAACCATCAATTAGCCCAAAGTTCTGAGTAGCTATGGCATTCATTCACGATTCAGGCTCTGATAGTTTTACCTATCACAGGTCTTTAGACTCTAGCAAAGGAGCTACATCTGATGGAAGAATCTCTTTGCCCTTCCTGTTCTCTGAGTTAAAGCACACAGACCTATAACACGATAAAGTTTTTGGTTCTTAAAAAAGAAACCATAATTTTTACTACAACTTGGTTAATAGTCACAAAAAGAATTTTTACTTGTAGCTTACTGCCTAGTAAATCTTTTAAAGGTTTCAGTAGCAGATAACAATCAGTTAGGATTTCACAATTTATTCTACTTCCAGAGAATGATTTACTTACTGGACCTTGGTCAGCAACAGCAAAGGAAAAGATGCTGGTGGATACTGGGATCAGAGCTATAAGTTTAGCTAGTTAAGAAGGACTGGCAGGCACATTAGAGGTCAAGTATAGGGAGATAAGTTCATGGAGCATGGATTTTTAGGCAGATCCTTTGGCTAAGCAGGCTAGTTTAAGAATATGGGAGGTGTAAAATAATTCTGGCAGCTCACATTTATATAGTACTTTAAGGTTCTCAAAATACTTCATATATTTAACTCATCTGATACTTATAACTCCCTTTGGAGGTAGGGATGACTTTTTAAACCAGAGTGTGAAAGCATAACCTATGACTCCATAAAGAATATAAACCGGACTTTCTCTTTGTTCCGGGTTAAGATGGCAGCAGAGTAAAAACCAGTGCTTAACCCCTCCTAACCAAAACATACAGGACTCCTCAAGGGGACATAAAAAAAAATCCAGACGAAAGGAGGGACCCCACAACAGGGAGCAGTGTGGAAGGTACGTGGAATCGGGGCATTTCCATGCTATAAAGGGGTGAAACAGCTCTCACTAAATTGCAAGCTGAGCAACCCCCCACCCCCATACACGCCACCTATAGCTCCAAAGCCAGCTCAAGAGAACTAGAGCAAGTTTGGGGCACCCACTGAGTCACTGGCAGCTCCAGGGCCTGCTCCTTAGAGCAGCAAGACTTAGGACCTCAAAAGGCTAAAGAACACACATGGACTTTGAGTGTGGACATGGAGCACAGACGCGGAGAGCAGGTGTGGGTGGAGGCGAACACAGGTGTGCGCGCGCGAGCGAAGGCTCTGAAACCCTGAGTGGGGAACCAGTGCAGACAGGTATACAACTGTGGAAGCAGCACCCTGAGACTTGTAAAGGAGCCTCCAGCAGAGGATCAAGCAAGGGGCTTGACCTTGAGAACAACCACCTGAGACCTCAGGAGCCAAAAGTGCGCAGACAGACCCTGAGCGCAAGGATAAAGCTGAGAACGGGCTGGGCTAACTATGGCAACCCAGAATCAGGAAGGCCAAGAGAGAAAGATTAACAACAAGAAAAAGAAATCTTTAACACTCGACAACTTTTACACAGAGAAAATCCAGACAACAGAGCAAACAGAAGAGGAGAACAAACAAGCATCCAGATCCTCCCAAAATAATGAAAACTGGTCACAAGCGCTTGAAGAGTTCAAACTTGAGATGATGAAAAAGTTGGAAAACATTTGGCTAGAGAAATGGGAAATAGCTCAAAAGGAAATCAGGCAAGAAAATAACAGTTTAAAAGGCAGAATTTTGCAATTGGAAAATGAGGCTCAGAAATCAAATGAACTGATAAGCAAATTGAACACCAGAAATGACCAGATTGAAAAGGAAAATCAGTCCCTAAAGGCTAGAATTGAGCAATTAGAAGCCAATGATCTCACAAGACAGCAAGAACAAATAAAACAAAGTCAAAAGACTGAAAAAATAGAAGGAAACATGAAATAGCTCAATGAAAAAGT
The DNA here is from genome assembly GCF_016433145.1 of Gracilinanus agilis. Lineage (NCBI taxonomy): Eukaryota > Metazoa > Chordata > Mammalia > Didelphimorphia > Didelphidae > Gracilinanus > Gracilinanus agilis. The sequence goes on from NW_025344417.1 coordinate 2,088, forward strand.
GACAGACCAAGAAAACCGGTCTAGAAGAGACAATTTGAGAATCATTGGTCTTCCTGAAAAAGCATAAATTAATAGAAATTTGGACTCCATACTAAAAGAAATTATTCAGGAAAATTGCCCCGAAGTTCTACAACAAGAGGGCAATATAGACATTGATAGGATCCATAGATCACCCTCTACACTAGACCCAGAAAGGACAACACCAGGGAATATAATAGCCAAATTCGAGCTTCCAAGTAAAAGAAAAAATCTTACAAGAAGGCAGAAAGGGACAATTCAAATATCAAGGAGCACCAATCAGGATCACACAGGATCTGGCAGCCTCCATGCTAAAAGACCGTAAGGCTTGGAATATGATATTCAGAAAGGCAAGAGAGCTGGGCCTTCAACCACGGATCAACTACCCATAAAAATTGACTATATACTTCCAGGGGAAAGTATGGGCATTCAACAAAATTGAAGATTTCCAAGTATTTGCACAGAAAAGACCAAGACTACATGAAAAGTTTGATATCCAACCACAAAAATCAAGAGAAACATGAAAAGGTAAAAAACAAACAGAGGGGAAAAAAAGAAAACTCATAATTTTTAAATTTGCCTTTCTATTATATTAGACCTTTAAAAATAAAAAGAGGGGAATAATAAGGGAGGGGGTAGAAAGGGAAGTTAATCAAGGGAGGGGATAAGGGATAGAGGCTTAAAGCAAACCACTAGTTTAAAAGGAAATAGTTTAAGAAGAAGGGGTAGGAATAGGGGAGGATACGAAAATGTCAGCGAATGCACAACTGATAATTATAACTCTGAATGTGAATGGGATGAACTCACTCATAAAACTGAAGCAAATAGCAGAGTGGATTAGAAACCAAAACCCTACCATATGTTGTCTATAAGAAACACATATGAGGCAGGTGGACGTACATAAGTTTAAGGTTAAGGGCTTGAGCAAAATTTTTTGGGCTTCAAATGAGAAAAAGAAGGCAGGAGTGGCAATTATGATTTCTGACAAAGCCAACGTAAAAATAGATATGATTAAAAAAGACAGGGAAGGTCATTACATCCTGATTAAAGGCAGTATAAACAATGAGGAAATAACACTACTCAATATGTATGCACCAAGTGGCATAGCATCCAGATTCATAAAGGAGAAACTGACAGAGCTCAAGAAGGAAATATATAGTAAAACCATAATAGTGGGAGATCTATACCTCTTTCAGATCTAGATAAATCAAACCAAAAAATAAATAAGAAAGAGGTAAGAGAGGTGAATGAAGTCCTAGAAAAATTATATTTAATGGATATGTAGAGAAAAATAAATATGGACAAAAAGGAATACACCTTCTTTTCAGCTACACATGGTACATTCACAAAGATTGACCATGTAATAGGGCATAGAAACATTGCAAACAAATGCAAA
>NW_025344418.1:0-5307 GCF_016433145.1 Gracilinanus agilis
GTGAATGTGTGCTTGCATCGTATGAGGAGGAAGCCTGCCACAGGCCCCCTTCTGCATGTGTGTGGATGTGTGATTAAACTGATGGGGAAGGTGATGCCCTGGTAAGCATACAGCTAAGTGGTTCGGATTGCCCCGCTGCTCCAGGATTGATACAGAGGAACCTAAGCCAAGCTTACCAGCCATGGGCACCCCTTCTACCTGTTTCTGAGTGAGGACTGGGGAAAGTACTCAGTTCCTTTGATCCATGTGGACAAAAGTCAGAACCCCTGGAAGCAAGTGACTGGCAGGCCACGTAGACCAATTGATCTCCCTATTCCCTTGGAATTACTATGGGAACTGGTGAGATTCGAGGCCTGACAGGACCCCAAAGCAAAAGGTTCGAGTTGTGTCTTTGGAGTCTGTCCAGTTAGTTTGAGTCCAGCCAGATTTTCTTGGGGATTGAGGCCCCAAGTCAGGGGTTCGAGTCCCCTGAGGAAGGCCAGTGGGCGCACTGGAGGTGGGGAGGAGAGAGAGGACTGAGGCAGGATCCCCATATTAATTGTTTGGGATCTGTCTGGGCTCCCCCAGGCAAGTGAGTGTGAGCATGTGCACCTTTGTCTTGTGTTGTCTTGGCTAGTCAGGAATATGTCAGGTTTAAACCGTCCTTAGTTCGTCTTTTGTGTGTCCTGGCTGGGTCTGTGTCTTTGGTGTTATTTCCGTCCTTATCATGAGCCAAGGAGAGTCAAACTGGTGCTTGCTGGTTTCCCCAGCTTCAAGGCAAATTTAGAGAGGAAAACTGCAAACATTCTGCAAACCTTCCAGACTGGAGAAACTGTGCTCTGGGGCTGCAGACTTAACAGTTCAGACTGGAGGAACTGTGCTACTCAGGCAGTGGACAACATTTGAATAGGAAGATGATTTTAAACAAACCTCCCAGACCTGGCGGCAGATTTAACATCTGAACAGGAGGGGATATGAAAGTTCCAAGTTCTTTCCTTAAGAAACACAGCCAGCCTAATGAACAGCTCACTTCTAACCCCCATTGGAAAAGGATAGCAGTTTGTTTAGGTGCTACAAGAAGCATTTTGTTAGAAATCACAGCCAAAGAGAGACAGATTAGGTCAATCAGAGTGTAAAGCACAGGGAAAGTTAGGGGACAAGGAAGTCAGCTCAGCCAATCAGATGGCTGGTCACTGTACCTGAGTACCCTCAGTTGAAGGGGCAGTGTGCTGCAACTGTTTTAATGAGCTTTCTCAATGCAAATATTTCTTTTTAAACATGGATCCTAAAGAACTGATTTTTTCCTTTTAAAGCATGCTTGTCATAAGGTTGTATGTTTTTGTTTATTGTTGTCTTTGTCACAGTCTTGTCTCTATGTATTCTTAAATTGGACATTACAAAAAAGAGGGGGAGTTGAAAGATTCAACTTCCCACAGTCAAAAATCCTCAGCAGAGGACAAAAGCAAATATCTGTTCAATGATTTTTCCTCTTTCTTCCTTTGGATGGGCCCCCAAAGGAGTGAAAAAGAGAAAAATTCAGAGCAGAAAAGGGAGATTTTACTCCACAATTGGAAGCATTTTCACTTAAGATTTGATTTTAAGGGGTGAGGATTGCTAATGATGTTGATATGATACAATGTAATTTTATTCATTGTGGTAACTGTCTGTCAGTCAAATGTGAAATATTAACCAGATTTTATTGAGCACAAAAACTCATGGTTAGAAGTTTGTTAAGCCTTGGTTTCAGTGAATTGAGAATTGTCTAAACGTGGTTAATAGCCAGTCTGACACAGAGAGGAAATGTTTATTCTATAAGGTCAAAAATTGTACTAGTTACTTTGTAGATGTAAAAGTCATTCAGAAAAAGTTGTAATGTTGTTATTGAGAACTTATTCTAGAATTTAAACTTGGGATTTTAAAATGAGATGTTCTTTTAATGTATGTGTCAGAACTAGCAACATGTAATCATATGATACACAAGAATTTTTGAAGTGGTTAATCTGTGCATGGGTTTTAATAATACAGGTATTAAAAATTTGGTAAAATGTGTGCAATGTATAAGAAGCAATTTGTGATCTAGAGATTAACATGCATTTAGACTCAAATTGCTAGAAAGCAATGATGAATGAATACAAAATATGTATGCATTTGGACTATAAAGAGAATTAAGTTTTTCCACCTGAATAGGTTAAGGTTGTATGATGTGCAAACTGTGTGAAATTAACAAAGAGAAAATTTGACCAGCCCAGGAAGCTAATAGGGTTACATGCAATTAAATATAGTACCTTTCCGCTTTTTGTAATAATGGTAAAGGAAGAGAAGCCAGAGGAAATAAGAGTAATTGATAAAGAAATAATAGGTGTGAACTCTAGAACAAATGGCAAATCAGAATAATATTGATGGAATTTAATCAGTTATGTAAGCAATGCTTTGAGGTAAAAGGAAACTCAACTAGAGGTTCTATTCTGTTTAAACAGAGGTCTGAAAGGAATAAAAGTGATGACTTTGAAATTCAGTTGTTTACATACTGAAAGATTGCTAAAGGACTTAAAGTTATTTGGAAGTTGTGGAGTTCAAACTAAAGTTTGTTGAAAATAATTTATTATGAAGATTTTGGTACATGCTAAATTTTAAATTGTAGGTGATCTCACTTGGTAAAGAGAGATAAGATAGAAGGTTGTTAAGTCATAAAAACCTAAATCAAGCCAGGCAGCCTTAGGGTAAATTGCTTATAAACCCATCCTTGCAAACAGGAAGGAAAAGAAAGAAATACTTTTAATTTTTGATTACTTTGATACTTAGGAACTGATATAGCAACACAGTACATAAATAAGATCTTAAAGAGTTTAAAGATGAGTATATTTTAATTGTATACTTCAGAGTTTTAAAGAGATGTTCAAGCAAGTAAAAGCTGATAGAAAAGTCATGGACATCTTGTAAAACAGGTTCTTTTTTTAGCAGTACAGTTGTTATAGGGGTGCTAATGGTGAACCCCTGGGTTCGGGAAGGAGGCCCTTCTCAGGAATGAGAGGACTCCAAGCTTAACTTAGAAGTATCCTTTTCAAAGAGTGTGGACATGACTCCTTGCACTCAGGCATTTAGTGAGTGGGGCGGTCTGTCTGAAATCCTCTGGGCTTAGGCTATCAAGGTGTGGCCAGAGGTGTATCTGTTTAAATTGATCAAAAATATTTTTTTAGGTTTAAAGTTATCATAAATGGTTTTTCATCTCAGTGTATTAAAATTGACTAACTTCATTATTAAATTTGACTTCCTGGTCTTGAAAATAGATAAGCAGCCTGCTGGTCAAAAGGCTTTCTTTAAGGTTTATAGTGCTTAAAAGGTTTCAAATCTTGTAATTGAAAATAGACCCTGTAATACTACATGCTTTATGATATTCCTTTAAGTATGACTTTTATGTAAATTGTTGCTAAAACATGTGCTTTAAGTGTTGTTTGAATGTAAGCAAAAGCTCATTGTAAATCTGACTGTACCATGGGTTTTGTTCAATACTCAGTGGTTACTTCAGTTTACCAATTTGTACTATGAACTGAATCTTATAATGAGCACTATGCTAAAGTTACAGTGTCTCAATTCTTGGGAGTTATTGATTAGCATTTGAAGGGATACCAAATGGTATGTTTATTTTTGTGATGAGTCAGAGAAAGTGAAGAGGTAAGGTGTGTTGTGTTTGAATACAGAAGAAAGAGAGACTTGGATGTCCTGAGTATGCAGATTCGTGATGGGTAAATGGAAGTTGTGTTCTGCTTTTTAAGCAGAGGGTTTGAGGGAAAAAGAGAGAAGAAGGAGAGAGAAGGAGAGATGAAAGAGAACAGATAGGAAGGTGAAAGAGAATAGATAGATGTTCTACTCTTATAATTGGATCCTTGACCTAGGGACAATTTCTAAAATTAATGTATATGGTATTGGGAAAAGTCACAAATGATTCTGGAATTTCTCTTGAAAGTTACACTGAAGAGATTCCTGTATGGCTTGTCTTAGTCTTTCAGATGGCCCAAGTACAGGAGACAATACAGCCCTGATTTATATTTACTGTGGAGTTACTCAGTCCAGCACTCCTGTTCCTTAATTCAGGTTTTGTGACTAAAGTGTGATATATTAATTACTGCCAAAATATGTAAGAATAACTGAGTGATCAGCCTGGTAGGGATGTGAAAGACTTGTTTGAGGGTATGGAAATTGTTTTCAGACTGCTGCTTAGCAGAATTTCTCTGAGCTGTAATGGGAAAGGCTTGTCTTTTAAGGAAGGAAAAGGCTTCTGGGATCCAATAGTGATATAGTGCAAAAGAGAATATTCTGTGATGGTTAGAGAGGCAATTCTAGGGCTCAGCTTGGACTGGACCTCTTCTGACCATCTAGGCTACTAATGCTTGAGTGACACAAGGATGGCATGAGCCAGTGACAGCTTTGGCTTACACATGGAGCCCCTCACTATGTGTCCCTTGGGACATGAGGAAATGCTTTCCTATCTGCCTTCCCTTTTTGGAGCAAGTTCCCATAATCAGCACTTAATGCAAATTGTAAATTAATGTTTCCATCTCCCCAAACAACCTATTAGGTTAATAATTGAAAATTATCAAATTGTTAGGGAACACACTTTGAGAAGTAGGTGAAGTTTAGTGATAGATGACTTGTAGCTTGCAGCCTTAATTTACCACAGCTGAAGTTCAGATCTTGACTCTAGAAATAACCCAGGGCTTTCTGGATTTCCTCCAGGATCTGGGATAAAGAAATTTATCTGTAAAGTATTGTTATTCAAGTAGTTATAGATGCCATATTAATGTGGGCCTTATGAAAGGATATTTTTTTAACAGAAACATCACATGCCAACTCTGTAAACAACTTAGGGATCAAATTTCCTAAAAGGTTTAATTCCTGTCAGAGGATGATTTCTGGGGATAAAATCTGTTGGCTAAGATACCCAAATGTTAATGTTTAGTATCAGTTTCTATTGTGCTAATTTTCTTTTTTTGTATCTGGTGTTCTAGTTTTTGCCCTAGTTCTAGGTTCTATACTTCTGCCTTAGGGATGGATGCTCCCCCTTGTGACCTGTCTGTCAGTCTGGGGAAACAGTCTCTGATCTCCAAGCCTTCAGGACCCTGGCATTCGCTGCAGAGGTGCCTCTGAAGACCCTGTGCCCACAGCTCTTCCTCCTGTTCCCCCTCTCAGAGATTCTACACCCCTTCTCAGCTTGAAGAAGCTACAGAAGATGGAAACCATTGACCCTCTTCCCTTAGACATTTGGAGGAGGGGAGGGGAGACGGCATGGGACATTGTGGGACATTGTACCCCAGAGACAGCATAGAACAC
>NW_025344419.1:0-2305 GCF_016433145.1 Gracilinanus agilis
TACTGCTGAATGAAGTTGGGAAAAATCATGCAATCTTGCTAACTGGTCCACCACAAATTTATATTACACAGCTCAGCTGGTCTCTCTCTGAGGCAAGGCAGTTCTTTCACACCTTCTTAATCAGTTCACTATTCTACTCACCATGGTAACTTTTCCAAATCTTTTCAGTTCTTAAAATCTTCTATTGCTTCCCTCTCCCCACCCTTCTAAGCTGAGAATTTTGTTTCATATTTCACAAAAAAAAACCCAAAGCCAATTTCTGAGAGCTCCCTCTACTTCCTTTCTCATTTCACATCATTCAAATGCCATTTGACACTATATTTTCATTTACCCCTGACTCCCATAAAAAGATGACCCTTCTCTTTGTTGTGGAAAATCAATATGTGGTCACAAGTTTTTCCATTATATCGCATTCTCTCCAACAGATTTCTCCTTTTATCACCTCCATTCTCTCACATATCTTCAACTTTTCCCTGTCTACTGGTTATTCCCCCCGTCCCATGTCTACAAACACACTCATGTTTCACTGTCCTCAAAGCATCCTCACTTGATTCATCCACCCATCCTTGCTAGCTAGCAGCCTATATCTTCCCTCCCTTTCCTGACTTACTTCAAGACCTAATTAAAATCCCACCTTTTATAAAAAGCCTTTCCCAACTCCCCCACCCCCACAGTGGCACTGCCTTCCATATGTTGATTATCTCCAAATTATTCCGTATAAATTTAATTTGTACATAGATATTTATATATGTTAAATATGTTATATATGTTTTGTCCTCCCCTTTGCCCATTACACTGTGAGCTCACTGAGAGCAGGGACTGCCTTTTTCTTTCCTTTGTATCTCCAACTCTTAACTCTCCTGCCATAGTAAGTAATTAATAAAATGTTTATTAACTGACAGACTCTAGTCACGAAAAAGCTGGCAAATTCTTAAGGTCACATTACTAAGGCATAAAGGAGTGTGAACTGTATTGGCATAGACCAAACACACTGATAAAATTAGAGGTCAATAAATTTTTGTTGGCTTGAAAAAGTATGATGAATATAATAGCACTGGGAAACAATATAATAGGATTGGGAAAGGCGTCTTATAAAAGGTGGGATTTTAATTAAGTCTTGAAGTAAGACAGGAGGACCTGTTTTTATATCTAGTCCCAGACACTAGCTACCCTTCTGTCATAGAATTGATACTAAGGTTTTTTTTCCGGGTTAAGATGGCGGCAGAGTAAGAAGCAGCTCTTAACCTCTCCTGACCGAAACACACAAAACTCCTCAAGGGGACATAAAAACAAGTCCAGACGAACGGAGGAACCCCACAACAGGGCACATCATGGAAGGTACATGGAATCGAGGCATTTCCATGCTATAAAGGGCTCTCACTAAATCGCGGGCTGAGCAACCGCCCCACCCCCCCCCTCCACACACAACACCTGTAGTTCCGAAGCCAGCTAAAAAGAAATAGAGCAAGTTTGGGGCACCCATCGAGTCATTGGCAGCTCCGGGACCTGTTCCTGAGAGCAGCAAGACTTAGGACTCCATTAAGCCAAAAAAGGCACGCGAAATCTGAGCGCGCGGGAGCAGGACGCTGGGCGCAGAGCACAGGCTGAGTAGAGCGCAGGCACTGAGGAGGCGTGGGTGGAGGCAGACACAACCAGGAACTAAAGCCTAAGTGGGGAACCAGTGTGGACAGGTATACGACTGTGGAAGCAGCGCCCTGAGACTTGTAAAGGAACCTCCAACAGAGGATCAAGCAAGGGGGCCCACCAGGGGGCTTGACCTTGGAAAAAACCAGAACTCAGACCTCAGGAGCCAATAGATCGCTGGCAGACACTGAGTGTGAGGATAAATCTGAGAAGCTGCTGGGCTAATGATGGCTACTCAGTCACAGGAAGTTCAGAGGAGAAAGAATAATAACAAGAAAAAGAAGTCTTTAACACTCAACAGCTTTTACACAGAGAAAATCCAGACAACCGAGCAAACAGAGGAGGAGAACAAACAAGCATCCAGACCCTCCCCAAATAAGGAAAACTCCTCACAAGCTATGGAAGAATTCAAAACTGAGATTTTGAGGAAAATGGAAGAGATCTGGCAAGAAAATAACAGTTTAAAAGGTAGAATCTTGCAACTGGAAAGTGAGGCTCAGAAACCAAATGAACTGATAAGCAAATTGAACACAAGAAATGACCAGATTGAAAAGGAATACCAGAAGATTATGGCCGAAAACCAGAAGATTAATGCCGAAAACCAGAAGATTATGGCCGAAAACCGAAAGATTATAGCCAAAAATCAATCCCTAAAGGCTAG
>NW_025344420.1:0-1424 GCF_016433145.1 Gracilinanus agilis
CTACGTCCCAGCCCCACTGCCTTCTCCCCAACCCTCCCGCCCTGGTCCGGACCTCCTTTCCTAGACTCAGTCTCTGGGTGCGCCCAAACCTCCCGGATTTGGTCCAGGTCGACCTTCTCCATCCCCTTCTCTCCCATCTCCTTCCCTTTGTACTTCTCCAAGAGGAGTTTGAACTAGATGAACGCTAAAGTCCATTTCAGCTTGAAATCCATAATCTTATGATTTCTCTCCCTCTTGGCATTTTTCTTCTTAACCCTTTATTTCTCCTTAATTCCTAGCTCTCCTATTCCTCGCTTTTTCAACCCCTTTCTCTCTCCTTATTCCATTCCCTCGTTTCCCTAATCTCGATCTGTTTCTCCCTATTTCCCCTTATTTTCTTTCCCATTTTCTTCTCTTGCTCCCATCCCCCCTTTTCTCTTCCTCTCTCCTTTCTTTCCGTTTTTGCTCATCTCTTTCTTTGCTCTCTGTTTGATCTATCCCTTCCTATCTTCGTTATAATCTTTCCTCCCCATCATTCTCTTTTTTTCCCAGTTACATTTTCACTTCCCTCCGATTTCTTCCTTCCGACACTTTTTTCTCCACTCATCTTCTTTATTCCTTCTTCTCCCCAAATATCCTTTTTGTATTCTCTCCCTTTCGCACTCTTCCCCCATCCCTTCCCTTTCCGTCATCCCTTTCTCTCTCTCATCTTCTTTCCCACCTACTTTCTTTGCTCCTTTTTCCAGAATGAAAGAATTCAGAGATCGGAAAGTCTATCTAATCCAATTCATACATGAAAAAGAATATACATGAACTAAAGGCTTTCATGGGATTATAGATTTCACTTGGAAGGGATCTTGAATCATCTTGACCTACTTCATGTTTTGCAGTTTAGATAAAATGAGACCCAAAGAGTGTGACCTGTCCCAGGTAATAGATAAAGTTGTGAAGCAAGGGGTTTAATCTATGTCATTTAATGGAAAGTCTAGCCCTCTTTTCAATGAGTCATGTTGTTTGGAAATCTCTAGTTAAAGAGAATCCAGAAACTCTTAAGGGAACCATCCTACTATGGGACAGCCCTAATTTTTAGGAAAATGTTCCTGATGTTAAGCCTAAATCCGCCTCATCCACTACCTTGTTTTGCAGTGGGGATCAAGAAGAACAATTTTTGTTCCTCCTCCCTGCAATACCACTGAGATACTTGAAGAGAGCCATCATGTATCATCCCTCCTGACCCCTTACCCCCAACCCTCTTGAAGTGAAACATCCATAGTTCATCAGGTGGTCCTAAAATGGCATAGTTTCCATACTCTTCACCATACTGATCACTCTCCTCCACCCCCAATTTGCTCTGATTCCCATTTCTTTTTCTTTCTACTTTACCATTCTTTTCTCTCTCCCCATTTTCTTTTCTTGATTCCTTCCCCTTCTTCCTCCTCTTATAC
>NW_025344421.1:0-1614 GCF_016433145.1 Gracilinanus agilis
AGAAACACACATGAGACAGACAGACAGACATAGAATGAAAATGAGAGTATAGAGCAAAATCTTTTGGGCTTCAAATGAGAAAAAGAAGGCAGGGGTAGCTATCATGATCTCTGACAGAGCCAAAGTAAAAACAGATAAGATTAAAAGAGATAGGGAAGGTTACTACATCCTAATAAAAGGCAGTATAAACAATGAAGAAATATCAGTACTCAATATGTATGCACCAAACGGAATAGCTTCCAAATTTTTAAAGGAGAAGCTAGTGGAGCTCAAGGATGAAATAGATAGCAAAACCATACTAGTGGGGGACCTGAACCTTCCCCTATCAGATCTAGATGTCAAACCAAAAAATAAATAAGAAAGAGATAAGAGAGGTGAATGAAACCCTAGAAAAATATGAATTAATAGAGATATTTGGAGAAAAATAAATAGAGACAAAAAGGAATACACCTTCTTTTCAGCAGCACATGGAATATCCACAAAGATAGACCATGTAATAGGGCAGAGAAACATGGCAAACAAATGCAAAAAAGCAGAAATAATAAATGTAACCTTCTCAGATCATAATGCAATAAAAATAGTTATTAGTAAGAATACATGGAGAGGGGGTAGCTGGGTAGCTCAGTGGAGTGAGAGTCAGGCCTAGAGACAGGAAGTCCTAGGTTCAAACCCGGCCTCAGCCACTTCCCAGCTGTGTGACCTTGGGCAACTCACTTGACCCCCATTGCCCACCCTTACTACTCTTCCACCTTTGAGACAATACACCGAAGTTAAGGGTTAAAAAAAAAAAAAGAATACATGGAGAGGCAAACCAAAAACTAATTGGAAATTAAATAATATGATTCTCCAAAATAATTTAGTGAAAGAACAAATCACAGAAACAATTAATAATTTCATTAAAGACAATAACAATAATGAGACATCTTACCCAAACTTATGGGATACAGCCAAAGCAGTTCTAAGGGGAAAATTTATATCACTGAGTGCATATATTAACAAATTAGAGAGGACAGAGGTTAATGAATTGGGCATACAACTCAAAAAACTAGAAAATGAACAAATTAAAAATCTTCAGATGAAAACTAAATTAGAAATACTAAAAATCAAAGGAGAAATTAGTAAAAGTGAAAGTAAAAGAACTATTGAAGTAATAAATAAGAGTAGAAGCTGGTATTTTGAAAAAGCAGATAAAATAGACTGGTTAATTTAATTAAAAAAAGAAAGAAGAAAACCAAATTAATAGTATCAAAGATGAAAAAGGAAACCTCACCTCTAATGAAGAGGAAGTTAAGGCAATCATTAAAAACTATTTTGCCCAATTATATAGTAATAAATTTAGTAATCTATGTGATATGGATGAATATTTGCAAAAATATAAATTGCCTAGATTAACAGCAGAAGAAATAGAATACTTAAATAATCCAATATCAGAAAAAGGAATTGAACAAGCCATTAAAGAACTCCCTAAGAAAAAATCGCCAGGGGCTGATGGATTCACAAGTGAATTCTATCAAACATTCAAAGAACAATTAATCCCAACTCTATACGAATTATTTGATATAATAACCAAAGAAGGAGTCTTACCAAACTCCTTTTATGACACAAATATGGTAC
>NW_025344422.1:0-13199 GCF_016433145.1 Gracilinanus agilis
GTACTGGCTAAGAGACAGAAGGCAGGATCAGTGGAATAGACTTGGAGTGAGTGAAGTCAGCAAGACAATCTATGATAAACCCAAAGAGCCCAGTTTTTGGGACAAAAATCCACTATTGGACAAAAACTGCTGGGAAAATTGTAAAACAATATGGGAGAGATGAGGTTTAGATCAACATCTCACCCCGTACACCAAGATAAATTCAAAATGGGTGAATGACTTGAATATAAAGAAGGAAACTATAAGTAAATTAAGTGAACACAGAATAGTATACTTGTTAGATCTATGTGAAAGGGAAAAATGTAAAACCAAGCAAAAGTTAGAAAAAATTATAAACTGTAAAATATATAATTTTGATTATATTAAATTAAAAAGGTTTTATACAAACAAAAACAATGCAACCAAAATCAGAAGGGAAACAACAAACTGGGAAAAATATTTAAAAGAAAAAACTCTGACAGAGGTCTAATTACTCAAATATACGAGGAGCTAAATCGGTTGTACAAAAAAATCAAGCCATTCCCCAATTGATAAATGGGCAAAGGACATGAATAGGCAATTTTCAGATAAAGAAATCAAAACTATCAATAAGCACATGAGAAAGTGTGTTCTAAATCTCTTATAATTAGAGAAATGCAAATCAAAACAACTCTGAGGTATCACCTTACACCTAGCAGATTGGCTAAAATGATAGCAGGGGAGAATAATGAATGTTGGTGGGGATGTGGCAAAACTGGGACATTAATGCATTGCTGGTGGAGTTATGAATTGATTCAACCATTCTGGCTGGCAATTTGGAACTATGCCCAAAGGGCTATAAAAGAATGCCTGCCCTTTGATCTAGCCATAACGTTGTTGGGTCTGTACCCCAAAGAGATCATAGATAAACAGACTTGTACAAAAATATTTATAGCTGCGATTTTTGTGGTGGCAAAAAACTGGAAAATGAGAGAATGTCCTTCAATTGGGGAATGGCTGAACAAATTGTGGTATCTGCTGGTGATGGAATACTATTGTGCTCAAAGGAATAAAGAACTGGAGGAATTCCATGTGAACTGGAAAGACCTCCAGGAATTGATGCAGAGCAAAAGGAGCAGAGCCAGAAGAACATTGTACACAGAGACTGATACACTGTGGTAAAATAGAATGTAATGGACTTCTGTACTAGCAGCAATGCAATGACCCAGGACAATTCTGAGGGATTTATGGAAAAGAACGCTACCCACATTCAGAGGAAGAACTACAGGAGTGGAAACACAGAAGAAAAACAACTGCTTGAAGACTTGGGCTGAGGCGGACATGATAGGGGATGTAGACTCGAAACTACCACACCAATGCAACTATCAATAATATGGAAATAGGTCTTTGTAGATAACATATGTAAAAACCAGTGGAAATGTGCATGGGCTATGGGGCTGGGGGTCAGGGGACGGAAGGGAGAGTAAGAACATGAATCATGGAAACATGGAAAAATTTTCTAAAAAATAAAAATCCAAAGTAAATAAATAAAAAAAGGGACTCACTAAGTAATCTAAGGTATATTGTTCACTTTAGAGAGGAGGTCAGTCTGGGACTTCCCCTAAGGCAAGTTCCTAAGGGACAGGGGCAAACCTGGAGTTTTCAAAAATATAGTTGACAGACCATATCAAAAATCAAACTAACAGAAATCACATGATTATCTCCATAGTGCAGAAAAAGCATTTAATAAAATACAACATCCATTCGTATGAAAAACACTAGAAAGCATAGGAATAAAAAGGTCTTTCCTCAAAATAACAAGTAGTATTTATTTAAAACCATCAATAAGCATCATATGCAATGGGAATAAGTTAGAAGCCTTCCCAATAAGATCAGGAGTGAAGCAAGGATACCCATTATCAACACTATTATTTAATATGGTACTAGAAATGCTCTTGGTAGTAATTAGAGAAGAAAAAGAAATGGAAGGAATTAAAGAAGGAAAAGAGGAAACTAAACTATCACTCTTTGCAGATGATATGATGGTATCCTTAGAGAATCCGAGAAAACCATCCAAAAAACTAGTGGAAATAATTCATGATTTTAGCAAGTTGCAGGATACAAAATAAACCCACAGAAATCTTCAGCATTTCCAACAAAACTCAGCAGCATGAATCAGAAAGAAAACTCCTTTTAAAATCACTGTAGACAATATAAAATATTTGGGAATCTATATGAACACAATTACAAAACAATTGTCACACAAATGAAGTTAGATTTAAACAACTGAAAAAATATTAATCACTTATGGGTAGGATGTTAATATAATAAACATGATAATCCTTACTTATTTGGTGTCTTAACAACCAAACTATCAAAAAACTATTTTATAGAACTAGAAAAAATAACAACAAAATTCATGTGCAAGAACAAAAGTCAAGAACTAATGAAAAAAAAATGTGAAGGATGGAGACCTAGAAGTACCAGATCTTAAGTTCTATTATACAGCAGTTATCCACACTCATATCTATAGCAATTTTATTAATCTGTTTATTTGCAGTCTGCAGAAGAGGCTGCATCCATCAGTATTATTTCCCCTCTCTGTCACTGATATCTGCCTGGTGTCAATGTGTGATGGTTTTTACTTAATAAAAACCCTCAAGCCAGGGTACCAGAGAGAGCACTTTTCCAACCTCTATTCTGGCTTCTTGTATTTTTTTACTCTTTCTGTAATTCCTGCTGTTTCACATCACTTGTACCTCTGCAGTCAAAGGAACCCTGCCTGGACCTGATTATGCTGGTGGTAACAGCACTGATCATCAAAACAATCTCGTACTGGCTGAGAGACAGAAAGGTGGATCAAAGGAATAGACTTGGGGTAAATTATCTCAGCAAGCTGGTGTTCAATAAACCCAAAGATTCCAGCTTTGAGGTTAAGAACTCACTATTTGACAAAAACTGCTGGAAAAATTGGGAAACAGTATGTCAAAAATTAGTTTTAGATCAACATCTCACATCCTATACCAAGATAAACTCAAAATGGGTATATGATTTAGATATAGAGAGTAACATTATAAGTAAATCAAGGAGATGGCACTAAGAAAAACTTGAAGGAATGAGAAAAATAGGATAAATTATACTACAAAAAGAGGTGCATGGGAGGGGTAGGGGAAGAATACTATTATAAGAAGGAGATGAAGAGAATGCTAATATAGGTAATACTTAAACCTTACTCTCAGTCAAATCAACTCAGAGGGATGAGCATCTAGATCCATTGGGGTATCAAATACTATCTTACCCTACAGGGAAGTTGAGAGGGGAAAACTTAGGTGGGGGAGTGGGGTGGGGAGCAACAAAAATGAGAGAAAGAGAGGGGGGAGGGAATTCAATAGACTCTGCAGAAAAATAAAAGGGGAATAAGAAGGGAGGAAAGTAAAATAAGGGTGGGGATTAGGGGGACTGTTTTAAAGCAAAACACTGGTGTAGAAGGAAATAGTGAAAGAAGGAAGGGCAGGACTAGGAGAGGAAATCAAAGTGATGGGGAATACAGAGTAATCAAAACTCTGAATGTGAATGGGATGAACTCACCCATAAAACAGAAGCAAATAGAAGAATGGATTAGATACCAAAATCCCACCATATGTTGTCTACAAGAAACACACATGAGGCAGGTAGACACACACAGGGTAAAGGTAAGAGGATGGAGCAAAGTCTATTGGGCATCAACTGAGAAAAAGAAAGCAGGATTTGCAATCATGATATCTGCTAAAGCCAAAGTAAAAATAGATCTGATTAAAAGAGATAGGAATGGTAATTACAACCTGATAAAAGGCAGTATAGACAATGAGGAAATAGCAGTACTCAACATATATACACTAAATGGTATAGCATCCATATTTTTAAAGGAGAAACTATTGGAACTTAATGAGGAAATAGATAATAAAACTATACTAGTGGGAGACCTGTCCCTTCCTCTATCAGATCTAGATAAATCAAACCAAAAAGTAAATAAGAAAGAGGTAAGAGAGGTGAATGAAATCCTAGAAAAATTAGAGTTAATAGATATATAGTGAAAAAAATAGGGACAAAAAGAAACACACCTTCTTTTCAGCAGCACATAGTACATTCACAAAGATTGACCTGTACTAGGGCATAAAAACATGGCAAATAAATGAAAAAGAACAGAAATAACAAATTCAACCTTATCAGATCATAATGCAATAAAAATAATAATTAGTAAGGGTACATGGAGAGGCAAATAAAAAATTAATAGGAAATCAAATAATATGATTCTCCAAAATCAGTTGTTTAAAGAAGAAATCATAGAAACAATTAATAATTTCATTGAAGAGAATGACAACAATGAGACTTCTTACCCAAACCTATGGGATACAGACGAAGCAGTACTTGGGGAAATTTATATCCCTGAGTGCATATATTATCAAATCAGTAAGGGAAGGGGTCATTGAATTGGGCATGCAACTTAAAAAACTAGAAAGAGAACAAATTTAAAATCTCCAGATAAAAACTAAATTAAAAATCCTAAAAATTAAAGGAGAAATTAACAAAATTGAAAGTAAAAGAACTATTGAATTAATAAATAAGACTAGAAGCTGATACTTTGGAAAAAAAACAAATAAAATAGATCGAGTACTGATCAATCTAATAAAAAAAGGAAAAGAAAAAAGCAAATTAACAATATTAGAGATGAAAATGGTGACCTCACCTCTAATGAAGGGGAAATTAAGGTAATTATTAAGAACTATTTTGCCTAATTATATGGCAATAAATATAGCAATCTAGGTGATATGGATGAATATTTACAAAAACATAAATTGCCTAAATTAACAACAGAAGAAATAGAATACTTAAGTAATCCAATATCAGAAAAAGAAATTGAACAAGCCATCAAAGAATTCCCTAAGAAAAAAATCGCCAGGGCCTGATGGATTCACAAGTGAATTCTATCAAACCTTCAAAGAACACCTAATCCCAATACTATACAAATTATTTGATATAATAAGCAAAGAATGAGTCCTACCAAATTCCTTTTATGACACAAATATGGTACTGATTCCAAAGCCAAGTAGATCAAAAACAGAGAAAGAAAACTACAGACCAATTTCCCTAATGAACATAGATGCAAAAATCTTAAACAGAATACTAGCAAAAAGACTCCAGCAGGGCAGCTGGGTAGCTCAGTGGATTGAGAGTCAGGCCTAGAGACAGGAGGTCCTAGGTTCAAATCTGGCCTCAGACACTTCCCAGCTGTGTGACCCTGGGCAAGTCACTTGATCCCCATTGCCCACCCTTACCACTCTTCTGCCTAGGAGCCAATACACAGAAGTTAAGGGTTCAAAATCAAAACAAATAAATAAATAAATAAAAAGACTCCAGTAAGTGATCAAGAGGGTTATCCATCATGATCAGGTGGGATTTATACCAGGAATGCAAGGATGATTTAATATTAGGAAAACCATCCACATAAATGACCAAATTGACAACCAAAACAACATAAATCACATGATATTCTCAATAGATGCAGAAAAAATCCTTTGACAAAATACAGCACTCATTCCTATTGAAAACACTAGAAAGTATAGGAATAGAAGGACCTTTCCTAAAAATAATAAATGTTATATATCTAAAACCATCAACAAGCATCATATGCAATGGGGATAAATTAGAAGCCTTCCCAGTAAGATCAGGAGTGAAACAAGGATGCCCATTATCTCTTCTATTATTTAACATTGTACTAGAAACACTAGCAGTAGCAATTAGAGAAGAAAAAGAAATTGAAAGTATTAAAATAGGCAATGAGGAGACCAAGCTATCACTCTTTGCAGATGATATGAGGGTCTACTTAAAAAATCCCAGAGATTCAACTAAGAAGCTAGTGGAAATAATCAACAACTTTAGCAAAGTTGCAGGATACAAAATAAATGCACATAAATCATCAGCATTTCTATATATCTCCAACACATCACAGCAGCAAGAGGTAGAAAGAGAAACACCATTGAAAATCACCCTAGACAATATAAACTACTTAGGAATCTATCTGTAAGACAAACACAGGTATTATACCAACACAACTACATACTATCCGGATCCAGCCAGATACAACCGCGAGACCCGTGAGTCAGCCACCTGAAAGAACCATAGGGGGAGAGAAAGGAGACCAAGGCGCAATAAAGACAAATCAGTCTTAATTGAGACAAGGCTCGTTTATTGTGTGCAGGGAGTGGGTTTACATGCTTCTAGGGCTGGGGTAAGGAATTTTCCGATGGTTTCAGGCCGTTGGTCTCGCCATGCCTATCCCGGATGAAGCTTGATAAGTTTCTATTCCTAACATAAGTTTCGTTTCTTGAGAAACCCTTCACTAAGTTTTGTTTCTATGGTTTCTATGGTTTTTAAGTTTCGTTCCTTGGTCTCTGACAAAACACTTTCCACACAATTAAAACTAGATCTAAAAAATTGCAAAAACACTCATTGCTCCTGGGTAGGATGAGTTAACATAATACAAATGACCATTCTACTCAAATTAATTTACCTATTTAGCACCATCCCTATCAAACTATCAAGAAACTTTTTTACTGAATTAGAAAAAACTATAACAAAGTTCATTTGGAAGAACAAAGGACCAAGAATATCAAGGGAAATAATGAAAAAAAATGTGAAGGAAGGGGGCCTAGCAGTACCAGATATTAAACTATACTATAAAGCAGCGGTCATCAAAACAATATGGTACTGGCTAAGAGACAGAAGGATCAGTGGAATAGACTTGGGGTAAGTGACCTCAGCAAGATAGTCTATGATTAACCCAAAGAGCCCAACTTTTGGGACAAAACCCCACCATTCGACAAAAACTGCTGGGAAAATTGGAAAACAGTATGGGAAAGATTAGGTTTAGACTCTATGCCAAGATAAATTCAGAATGGGTGGAGGACTTAAATATAAAGAAGGAAGCTATAAGTTTATTAGGTGAACATAGAATAGTTTACCTGTCAGATCTATGGGAAAGGAAAGATTTTAAGACTAAGGAAGAGATAGAGAATATTATAAAATGTGAAATGAATAATTTTGATTACATTAATTAAAAAGGTTTAGTACAAACAAAACCAATACACCAAAAATTAGAAGGGAAGCAATTAATTGGAAAAAATATTTATAACAAAAACTTCCGACAAAGGTCTAATTATTCAAATTTATAAGGAGCTGAATCAATTGTACAACAAATCAAGCCATTCCCCAATCGATAAATGGGCAAGGGACATGAATAGGCAATTTTCAGATAAAGAAATCAAAATTATCAATAAGCACATGAGAAGGTGTAGTATCTGATGGTGATGAAATACTATTGTGCTCAAAGGAATAACGAACTGGAGGAATTCCATGTGAAATGGAACAACCTCCAGGAATTGATGCAGAGCAGAACCAGGAGAACCTTACACACAGAGAGGGATACACTGTGGTAAAATCAAATGTAATCTACTTCTCTACTAGCAGCAATGCAAGGATCCAGGACAATTCTGAGGGACTTATGAGAAAGAATGCTATCCACATTGAGAGGAAGAACTGTGGGAACAGAAACATGGAAGAAAAACAACTGCTTGATCACATGGTTCGATGGGGATAGGATTGGGGATGTAGACTCTAAAGTATCACTGTAGTGCAAATATTAATAATATGGAAATATGTCTTGATCAATGACACATGTAAAACCCAATGGAATTGCCTGTTGGCTATGGGAGGGGGGTGGGAGTAGGGCAGGGAAGGAACACGATTCATGTAACTATGAAAAAATATTTTAACTAACTAAATAAATAAACTTAAAAAAAAAAGTAAATCAATAAAATAACCCCTCTGTCAGATCTACCAAGAAGGGAAGAATTTATGAGCAAACAAGAGATAGAGAACAATATGAGATGTAAAATGAATAGTTTTGACTATATTAAATTTAAAAGTTTTTGTACAAAGAAAATTAATACAACGAAGATTAGAAGGAAAACAACAAATTGGCACAACTTTTTTAAAATGAACAATTTGGGCATCTATAGATATTCTGATGGATTTATCAAAAACTTTAAAAAACTTATAAAGTATACAAATGATCTTCAGAAAATTTTATAGAGAGGAAATACGCAATACCAACTATGTGAGACATCAAGATGCCAAGACCCTTGTAAGATACTAAACCACTTCATTGGGAAATTCAAGAACAATGTGCAAATATATTAAAAAAGTTAACAAAGCAGGAGATGGTAGCCGCGCTAGTAAAATATATTATCATCTCCATTCAAAACAGAAGTATCAACATCAGAATAAGGTGTACATTAGTTAGTCTAAGGCAGTGATTCCCAAAGTGGGCGACACTACCCCCTGGTGGGTGCTACAGTGATCTAGGAGAGTGGTGATGGCCACAGGTGCATTTATCTTTCCTATTCATTGCTATTAAAATTTAAAAAAAATAATTTCCAGGGGGCTAAGGAATATTTTTTCTGGAAAGGGGGCGGCAGGCCAAAAAAGACTCTAAGGGAAGTTTGCTTCCATCTCCTGAGAGCATAAACAAATATTAGCATTATCCAGCTTGAAAAAATTCTGGTGGAAAAATTGTTAGAAATCAGCATCAGCATGAAACAACAAATTGGGGAAAAATTTTTATAACAAATTTCTCTGATAAAGGTCTCATTTCTCAAACAGATAAAGATCTATGTCAAACATTTAAGAATACAAGTCTTTCCCCAATTGAGAAATGGTCAAATATATGAGTAAGCAGTTTTCAGATGAAGAAATCAAAGCTATCAAAAAATCACATGAAAAAATGTTCTAAGTAACTCTTGATTAGGGAAATTCAAATTAAAATAACTCTGAGGCGCCATCTCAAACTGATCAGATTGGCTAATATGATGGTAAAGGAAAATGATAAAAGTTGGAGGGAATGTGGCAGAATTGGGTCATTAATGCACTACTGGTGGAGCTGTGAACTGATCCAACCATTCTGGAGGGCAATTTGAAATGATGCCCAGAAGGCTATAAAACTGTGCATACTCTTTGACCCAGTAATACTGGGTGTGCAACCTGGAGAGATTTTTTTTTTTTAAAAGGCAAAGAACCTGCTTGTACAAAAATATTTCTAGCAGCTCTTTATGTGATGGCAAAGAATTGCAAATTGAAGGGGGTGCCCAGGAATTGGAGAATGGGGCTGAACAAACTGTGGTATAGGATGGTGATGGAATACTACTGTAAGGAATGAGGAACAGGAGGATTTCAAAAAGAGCTGGGAAGACCTACGTGAACTGATGCGGAGTGAAATAAGCAGAACCGGGAGAACGTCCTACACAGTGACAGCAATATTGTGGAGTGATCAACTGTGAAATCTTGGCTACTCTCAGCAAAGGACAGTTCTAAGGGACTTAGGACCAAGAATGCTCTCTACCTCCAGAGCAAGAACTATTGGGAGTCAGAATACAGATGAAAGCAGATGATTTATCACTTGTTTGTTTGGGGTCTGAGTTTTATAAGATCGCTCATTCACAAAAATGGACAATATGGAAAAATAAATAAAATTAAATATTTTTTCAAAGCCTCACCAGGAACCTCAGCTTTGTTCAGGGTTATCTTTCTACCTCCTGAGCCTGTTCTTAAGTAAGAGAAAACCGAGGTGTTCACCCGTATAATTTATATGTTGTGGTATATGTTTCTGGCAGCAGTAACTTGCCATAGGGACTCAAAGGGGAGCTATTTCTTCTATGTCCCTTTCTCCCTTCCTTCCTTCTGATACCCCAAGGAGGTCATTGATAAATAGAGCACTTGAAAGCCTGCTGGGCTTCCGTTCCCAATAAAAAGAGAGTTTTTGATAGTGACAAGGAATTGCAAGGAAACTGAAAAGCAATTAAACAAGGATGGGGTTAAAAAGAGGATCTCAGAAAAGAGACAATGATTACAATCCCATATACTGAAGCCAGTGGGACACAACCAAAGCTGTACAGAGAAGCAGATTTATATAAGGTGCCTTTAACAAGAAAGAAAGGGGGAGAAAATGAATGGGCCAGTCAAGTGTAAAGTCAATGACGCTAGAAAGGCCCTCGGAAAGAGCAATACAAAAGCATACAAAGAGATTATTCAAGTTAGAGAAGAAGTAGAAGAAATGGAGGACAGAACATTCCAATCACTAAAATCAAGAGTTGTTTTTTTTAAAAAGATGAACAAAATCCAGCCATGACCACATTTAACAGAAGCCCTTCCCAAAAGACCGAAATCGCTAAAATCACAAACCCAAAGGGAGAGATTATAGCAAACACAACACAAGAAAATAAGTATTAATGCTGCACATGGCTATAGTCCAACAAAACTGGCAAAGATAAACAATCTTGGGGAAGGAGTAAAAAAAAAAATAAAACCAACTAAATAACTAAACAAATAAACAGACAAACAAATAACTAAATATCAAATCATTGCCCAGCTGGGGCCGGGATGCATCCCAACTTTTTAAGTGCCAATGACGTTTCGTGAAAGAATCCTAAGCATAGAGACAGACGGATCATTGTTGGGTAGCTTTTCGAAAGCAAATATGGGGGTAGTTTGGAAACCAGGGAAAGATAACCGGAAAAGTAGAATTCCAGATGAATTTCTCCATTGAATCTAGATGTACAAAACGCCAGGGCAGCCCCAGGAGGACCGAGTGAAAGGCCGGCCCATAGAACGCTGGGAAACTGTGGCGGCAAAGCAAAATGGATGCCAGGCGCAGAAATGGGATTAAACATCAAAAAACTCTGAAGAGAACAAAAGGTAGGAATCGGCCAGCCCAAAAAGCAGCGCCT
Organism: Gracilinanus agilis; assembly: GCF_016433145.1. Taxonomy (NCBI): domain Eukaryota; kingdom Metazoa; phylum Chordata; class Mammalia; order Didelphimorphia; family Didelphidae; genus Gracilinanus; species Gracilinanus agilis. The sequence continues at coordinate 10,779 of NW_025344422.1, forward strand.
TCTCTCCGTGGAAATGGCCTTTAACAAACGCAACGTTCGTGCAGGATCCGAACCCTCTGGAGAAGCCGTGCTTTCGGGTCACTGTGGAAAAAGCACGAATGCAACAAGCCGAGAGCCAAGTTAATAAGCAGAAGAGACTTGACAGACTCTTTCACGTCGAGGAGGGCCAAAGAGCGGCGCCAGCCCTTATTTGACAAACTTTGGAAACTCTGTTTCCCTCCCAGGCGGAGGAAGGCGGTGGGCATGGACAGGCAGGCCATAGGCTTTTCCTCGGTGCTGCCAGGCAGGCCCTGAGCTAAATGCTAAGGATCCCGAAAGGGGTCCCCACCCTCCACCGGCTCAGGAACGGCACGAATCCATACAAGGTCTCGGCCCGGGGGCCCTTGCTCTCTCCCATCTTCCCGAGGGGTGTCGGGGTAAGTAATAACGTGGGTTCTGCATCGGGGAGCTGAAACTTGGGGACTTTAGAATAAAAGCCCCTTTCTCTAGTCCGGCCGCCAGCTTGCTTCATCTTGGCCAGCTCAGCTTTTCCTTCTACAAAATACTTATTGCAGAAAAGACATTCAAATAGCAAGCAAACATGCATGTCGAGGAATTGGGGCCCCAGAGCACGCCTGAGTGGGGGCGGGGGGGGGTTCCTGTGACCTGGAAACATGCCAGCTCGGCTCACTCAAGAGAGAACCCTCCTACCTGAGAAGTCAACGTTCAGAAGTCTCGGGAGCCCTGACTGACACTGGGAAAGCCTCACTCTCCCTCCTCTTCCCCGTCTCGGTTTCTCTCTCAGCTTTCTCTTAGCAACTCACGGCTCTCGGTCTCGCCATTTTTGTGGAATGCCGCCGCAGGGCTTCGGCCTTGAGGCCACTTTCAGGTCGTACTCGGAAATGGGGAAATGGGTGGGCAGTTTGTCCCCGCACCTGCGGTCCACTTGGAGTTCGGGCTATGTGAGAGACTTTACTGGTTAGAAAGCCCAGATGGGAATAAAAATACCCCGACGGGGCAGCTGGGTGGCTCGGTGGACGAAGAGCCAAGCCCAGAGACGGGAGGTCCTGGGTTCAAATCCAACCTCACACTTCCCAGCTGTGTGACCCTGGGCAAGTCACTTGACCTTCCATTGCCTAACCTTTACCACTCTTCTGCCTTGGAGCCAATAACTAGTATGGATTCCAAGACGGAAGGTGAGGGGTTAAACTTTTTTTATTATTATTATTTTTTAAATGCCCGAAGAGCAAAGACCAATATAGTGCAGAAGAAAGAGCGGCTTCGGGGGGCTATTGACGGTGCCGGAGGAGACAAGGAAGATGGGAACTCCCCAGGGAGTCACAGTGATAACGGGAACAATCTGAAAACATGTGCCCAGGCCCTCTCGGATCTGCAATCCCCTTTCCTCCCTTTGGGGCCCGGAGTCGTGGGGAATCTTTGAAGGTCCAACTCTGGCAGGTGGGGCAGGGCCCGAGGATTTGGGCCGGCGACCTTTCTTTTCTTTATCCCGGATTAGACCTAAGAGCCCGTCGCCCACACAGCGGGAAAGGGAGTCGTCGGGCCGCGAAAGCCCGAGCACTTCCAGGCCAGCTAGCGGTAAGAGAAGCTTGGGGTAGAGCGGAAAGCAGAGGGACGGGGGCGGGGCCCTGGCCTGCGATTGGCTCGGAGACCTCCTGGCCCCGCCCAAGCGTCAGCGCCGCTCGGGGGAGGGAATATTCAAAAGAAACTGGCTTCCTTCTAAGTAGGTTCCACAGCCCCAGCCATGGCGGATCTGCACCGAGTTAGCGGGTCCCCGGCCGACTCCGAGAGCGTGATCGAAGTTGGAACAGAGGCTGACACCGAGACCGAGATCGAAGTTGGGACCGAGACTGACACCGGGACCGGGACCGGGACAGAGACCGAGACTGAGACCGCAACCGAGACCGAGACCGGGACCGCGACCGAGACTGCGACCGAGACCGCGACCGCGACCACGGGGAGTGAGGCGGTACGCCTATTGAGCCCGGGCCAGGCAGCCAGTTACAAGAGGTAAGACGTGAGGCTACCCGTCCCCCAGCAGCTTGAAGGGGTGGGCTGACCGCTGGAGTCGGCCCAGGGAGAGGGAGGGGAGCACCAGTGCATTGGGCGCGGGGGGAGGGGACAGGTCCCTCCTGGCGGGAGGGCGAGCGCGCTGGCGCGCTCTGTGCAGGCTGCCTTCTTGCAATTGCTACTGGGCAGGGGAGCAAGAGGCGGAAGTGGAGCGTTCCCAGCTGGCCTTCGTGCATTCACTTCCCCTCTCGACCCAACTCTAGGCCCCGGGAAAGGGGGAGTTAAAAACGGGCTTTTTGGAAGTTGGTTCAAATTCGAAGCTGGACTCAGGTCGCCCTGCTATCCGTCCCTGTTCCCTTGGGGTTTCGAGGTCTCCGCCTGCTGCTAGTAGTGGAACCCAGCGCTGTCCCGCCC
>NW_025344423.1:0-2332 GCF_016433145.1 Gracilinanus agilis
AATGGTGTTTCTCTTTCTACCTCTTGCTGCTCTAATGTGTTGGAAATATATAGAAATGCTGATGATTTATGTACATTTATTTTGTATCCTGCAACTTTGCTAAAGTTGTTGATCATACATGCTGAAAAAGCCTTTGACAAAATACAGCACCCATTCCTATTGAAAACACTGGAAAGTATAGAAATAGAAGGTCCTTTCCTAAAAACAATAAACAGTATATACCTAAAACCATCAACAAGCATTATATGCAATGGGGATAAATTAGAAGCCTTTCCAATAAGATCAGGAGTGAAACAAGGATGCCTATTATCTCCTCTATTATTTAACATTGTACTAGAAACACTAGCAGTAGCAATTAGAGAAGAAAAAGAAATTGAGGGTATTAAAATAGGCAATGAGGAGACTAAGCTATCACTCGTTGCAGATGATATGATGGTCTACTTAAAAAATCCTAGAGAATCAACTAAGAAGCTTGTAGAAATAATCAACAACTTTAGCAAAGTTACAGGATACAAAATGAATGCACATAAATCATAAGCATTTCTATATTTTTCGAACACATCACAGCAGCAATCTTTAGAAAAAGAAACACAATTTAAAATCTCCCTAGACAATATAAAATACTTAGGAATCTATCTACCAAAACAAATGCAGGAATTATACGAATAATACAAGTACAAAACACTTTCCAAACAATCAAAACTATATCTAAACAATTGGAAAAACATTGATTGCTCTTGGGTAGGATGAGCTAAAATAATAAAAATGAACATTCTACCCAAATTAATTTATTTATTATTGCCATACCTATCAAACTATCAAAAACCTTATTTACTGAATTAGAAAATACTGTAACAAAATTCATTTGGAAGAACAAAAGATCAAGAATATCAAGGGAAATAATGAAAAAAATGTGAAGGAAGGGGGCCTGGCAATACCAGATATTAAACTATACTATAAAGCAGCAGTCATGAAAACAACATGGTACTGGCTAAGAGAAAGAAGGGAGGATCAGTGGAATAGACTTGGGGTAAGTGATGTCAGCAAGACAGTATATGATAAACCCAAAAAGCCACTATTTGACAAAAACTGTTGGGAAATTTGGAAAACAATATTGGAGAGATTAGGTTTAGATCAACATCTCACACCCTACACCAGGATAAATTCAGAATGGGTGAATGACTTGCATATAAAGAGGGAAACTATAAATAAGTTAAGTGAACACAGAATAGTATACTTGTCAGATCTCTAGGAAAGGAAAGATTTTAAAACCATGCAAGAGTTAGAGAAAATTACAAAATGTAAAATAAATTATTTTGATTTTATAAAGCTAAAAAGCTTTTGTACAAACCAAAACAATGTAGCCAAGATCAGAAGAGAAACAACAAACTGGGAAAAAATCTTTATAACAAAAAACTCTGACAAGGGTCTAATTACTCAAATATATAAGGAGTTAAATCAATTGTATAAAAAATCATGCCATTCCTCAATTGATAAATGGGAAAGAGACATGAATAGGCAATTTTCAGGTAAAGAAATCAAAAGTATCAATAAGCACATGAGAAAGTGTTCTAAATCTCTAATAATTAGAGAAATGCAAATCAAAGCAACTCTGAGGTATCACCTCACACCTAGCAGATTGGCTAAAATGAAAGAAGGGGAGAGTAATGAATGCTGGAGGGGATGTGGCAAAATTGGGACATTAATGCATTGCTGGTGGAGCTGTGAACTGATCCAACCATTCTGGATGGCAATTTGGATCTATGCTCAAAGGGCTATAAAAGAATGCCTACCCTTTGATCCAGCCATAACATTGTTGGGCTTGTTCCCCAAAGAGATCATAGATAAACAGACTTGCACAAAAATATTTATGGCCACGCTTTTTGTGGTGGCAAAAAACTGGAAAAGGAGGGTATGTCCTTCAATTGGGGAATGGCTGAACAAACTATGATATATGCTGGTGATGGAATACTATTGTGCTAAAAGGAATAATAAACTGGATGAATTCCATAAGACCTCCAGGAACTGATGCAGAGTGAGAGGAGCAGAGCCAGAAGAACATTGTACACAGAGACTGATATATTGTGGTAAAATCAAATGCAATGGACTTCTGTACTAGCAGCAATGCAATGACCCAGGGTAATTCTGAGGGATTTATGGAAAAAAATGCTACCCACATTCAGAGGAAGAACAGCAGGAGAGGAAGCACAAAAGAAAATCAACTGCTTGAATACATGGGATGATGAGGACATGATAGGGCATCGAAAGTACCATACCGATGCAAATATCAACAATTTGGAAATAGGTCTTGATTAATGACATATTAAAACCA
>NW_025344424.1:0-4522 GCF_016433145.1 Gracilinanus agilis
GAGGTTCCTTTACAAGTCTCAGGGCGCTGCTTCCACAGTCATATACCCGTCTGCACTGGTTTCCCACTCAGGGTTTCAGAGCTTTAGCTCGTGGCTGTGTCTGCCTCCACCCACGCCTCAGCCCGCGCCTGCGCTCTGAGCCCACGCTCTGTGCCCTGAGTCCGCTCTCAGCAACCTGCTCCCACATTCAGATTTTGTGTGTGTTCTTTAGCTTTTTGGGGTCCTATATCTTGCTGCTCTCTGGAACAGGCCCCGGAGCTGCCAATGACTCGATGGGTGCCCCAAACTTGCTCTATTTCTTTTTCGCTGGCTTCGGTGCTATAGGTGGTGTGTATGGAGGGGGTGAGGGTGTGGTGGTTGCTCAGCCCACGATTTAGTGAGACATGTTTCACCCCTTTATAGCATGGAAATGCCCCGATTCCATGTACCTTCCACGCTGTGCCCTGTTGTGGGGTCCCTCCGTTCGTCTGGACTTGTTTTTATGTCCCCTTGAGGAGTTTTGTGTGTTTTGGTCAGGAGAGGTTAAGAGCTGCTTCTTACTCTGCCGCCATCTTAACCCGGAACCCTATATTATCAATTTTTAAGCACATAATCTTATAAAAGTAAAATCCCAAAACATATACCCAAATAAACAAGTGATAAATCATATGTTTTCTTCCACATTTATACTTGAAGAATTCATTCTCTTGAGATGGATAGTATTCTTTTTTCACAAGTCATCAAAATCATTTTGGATCATTGTACTACTGTTAGTCACAAAGTGTATCACCTTTGATTGTTCCACAAGATTGCAATTACTGTGTATAATGTTCTCCTGGTTCTACTTATTTCAATCTGCATCAGTTCGCATAGGTCTTGCCAGCTTTTTCTGAAATCATCCTGTTCATCATTCCTTATAGCTCAATAGTATTCCATCACCACCATATACCATAATTTGTTCAGCCATTCCCCAATTGAGGGACATCCTTTTAGTTTCCAATTTTTTGACACCACAAAAAGCACAGCTATAAATATTTTTGTAATGAGGTAATATTTGTAAAGCTAATATTGTCAAGATCAAATTGGCTAATATTTCTAAATGAAATATTATTTCTGAGAACTACATAAATCTTCTTTCCATGTAGACATATAAACATTTTTACTTTAATGAGTCTCTTAAATTTTCTCCTTCTTATTTACCTTTTTGGACTTCTCTTATGTCTTGTGTTTGGACTTCAAATTTTTTGTTTAGATCTGGCTTATTCCTCAAGAATGCTTGGAAATCTTCTATCTTATTGAATGACCATTTTTTCCCTGAAAGAATATATTCAGTTTTGTGGGATAGATGACTCTGGGTTGTAAACTCAAATTTTTTGTCTTCCTGAACATCACAGTCCATGCTTTTCAATCCTTTAATGTAGAAGCTGCTAGGTCCTGTGTGATCCTGATTGTAACTCCTTGGTAATTGAATGGTTTCTTTCTGACTGTTTGAAGAATTTTCTCCTTTCTTGATGGCTCTTTAATTTAGCTATTATATATATATTATATGTCATTTGATAATTTCTTTCTGGAGGTGATCTGTAAATTCTTTCAATTTCAATTTCATTTTCTTGTTCCAGGATCTCTGGGCAGTTATCTTTGATAATTTCTTATTATATGATATCCAAGGTTTTTTCTTGATCATGGTTTTTAGGTAGTCCAATAATTCTCAAATTATATCTCCTAGATCTATTTTCTAGGTCTGAATGGTTTCAGTTATAATGAATCATGAAGATGTTAAAGATATTCAAAAGTTGACTCTAATGAGCAAAGAGTTCATGGACCAGACTTATGGATTTCTAATATTTCACATGATTGATTTCTGAATCCTTAAATTGGATGGGACTTAAATTTTGTTGAACTTAAAAATTAAGCCTCTACTATTCTCTGCAATCTGAAGGCTAGCAAGTATTTTGTAATGTCAAAGACCTACACTTAACATCTAAATAAACCTGGTGCCAGTAGTCTGGGAAGAAGAAGATTTGATCAAAGTTGGGAAGGACTTTGAAGTGAGCTTCTTTCCTGGACACACTACTCTACAATCGTGTTGCTATCCATTCCTTTATCTTGTAATTGGTTGTCAATATTAGGGTAATACTTCTGTTGTCTTACTTGTTTGATTGACATCCCCAGAACCCCCTATTCTATGATCCTAAATAAAATCAGTTCAGCTTGTTTACTTGCTCTCCCTGACTTTTGGAGGAAGATCTGACAAGCTGACATGATGCTGATGATCTCTGTGTGTCTTGAGTTTTTTCTATCTATGTTGTTCCTCCCTTAATCTTTAAACCTTATACTCATATTCTCCCAGCTCTCAGCTTCCCTTTAGGTAGACTCATGTGAGAATTTCACAAAGAGGCTGGTTCTCCTCATAGGTAAGTTGTTTTTTCAATAAGATATTTCATATTTTTCTGTTTTTTTTCATTCCTTTGATTCTGCTTGATTCTTGATTTCTCATGAAATCATTAGTTTTTAGATGGTCAGTTCTTATTTTTAAGGCTTGATTTCCTCAGTCAGTTTTTGATTCTCCTTTTTCAATTGGCCCATTTCTTCTTGCATCACTTTCATTTCTCTTCCCCACTTTTCCTCTGCCTCTCTTAATTGGTTTTTGAAGTCTTTTTTGAGTTCTTTGAGAATTTGTATCAAATCCATATTTTTCTTTTGGACTTTGCATGTATCTCTTTTGCTTTCACTGTCCCCTTCTGTTTCTGTACCTTGCTCTTTGTCTCCATAAAAATTCTTTAGAATAAGGTACTTTTTTTGTTGTTTGCTCATTTTTTATATCTATATATCTATCTATAGGTAGGTTCTGTTTTCTGGGGAGTTGGGGTACCCTCCTAAACTTCAGTCCTTGCTTGATGTTATTCTCAGCTTATTTTCTGGGTCTGAGAGCTAAGAGCTCTGGGAGCTCTCTCCCCCTGCTGATTCAATTGACCATTGAGATGCTGATGGCTTAAGGACTTGCTTCAGGCTTGGTTATAAGCTTCTGATCTCACTCTGACCTTGATCAGGTCAGAGGCTAGTTAAATTCTAGCCCCAGGCTTAGGCTCAAGTTTTTGGTCTTGCTGTTTACTTCATCCAATAAGGCACACCCTTCATTACCCTGTCTTGGAGCTCTTCCTTGAGCTTTAGGCAGAAAGATGAGTACTTCGTACTTAGTACTATCAGCCACCCAAACTGTGTACTATGTCCTTATCCCAAGTCCAGACTGGAAATCCTGGGTTCACTATGGGTTCACATGGATCAGTCCACTTCAGCCCAGACTACCGTGGGATGGGATTCCAGACTTTTCCACAGGTTTGAAATTTCAAGGAGTGTGGGTTGACTTGTACCACTATTTGCCCAGGCAGGATCTCAGAGTCTGAATATTAGCTTGAGCTTAGGTTCTGAACCTGGGACAGCAGATATGAGATGTGCAGGGAGGGGGTGGCTTGCTCTTTCCTCCTTGCTACAGCCTTTTGCTGGGTCTGCTTTCTTCTCATCCTAGTTCCCCAGATAATCTCTGCCTACTTTTAGGTTTTTCTTTTCTTAAAAGTTGTTTCACTCTGTCTCCTTGTTGGTTCTTTCACTCCTGTATTCATTTTGTGGTGATTTTTTAAAAAACATTTATTAATATTTTTTAGAAAAGTTAACATGGTTACATAATTCATGCCCTTTCCCCTTCGCCCCCCAAACAACCTTCCCCCGACCCCCATTGCTGATGCATATTTCCACTGGTTTTAACATGTGTCATTGATCAAGACCTATTTCCAAATTATTGATGGTTGCATTGGTGTGGTAGCTTCGAGTCTACATCCCCAATCATGTCTGCATCAACCCATGTGTTCAAGCAGTTGTTTTTCTTCTGTGTTTCCAGTCCTGTAGTTCTTCCTCTGAATGTGAGTAGCATTCTTTTCCATAAATCCCTCAGAATTGTCCTGTATCATTGCATTGCTGCTAGTACAGAAGTCCATTACATTCTATTTTACCACAGCATATTGGTCTCTGTGTACAAGTTCTTCTGGGCTCTGCTCCTTTCACTCTGCATCAATTCCTGGAGGTCTTTCCAGTTCACCTGGAACTCCTCCAGTTTATTATTCCTTTTAGCACAATAGTATTCCATTACCAGCATATACCACAATTTGTTCAGCCATTCCCCAATTGAAGGGCATACCGTCAATTTCCAGTTTTTTGCCACCACAAAAAGCTCAGCTATAAATATTTTCGTACAAGTCTGTTTATCTATGATCTCTTTGGGGTACAAACCCAACAATGGTATGGTTGGATCAAAGGGCAGGCATTCTTTTATAGCCCTTTGAACATAGTTCCAAATTGCCAGCCATAATGGTTGGATCAGTTCACAGCTCCACCAGCAATGCATTAATGTCCCAGTTTTGCCACATCCTCTCCAACATTCATTACTCTCCCCTTCTTTCATTTTAGCCAATCTGCTAGGTGTGAGGTGATTCCTCAGAGTCGTTTTGATTTGCATTTCTCTAATTATTAGAGATTTAGAACACTTTCT
>NW_025344425.1:0-2915 GCF_016433145.1 Gracilinanus agilis
GAAGAGGAAGAGGAGGAAGAGGAAGAGGAGGAGGAGGAGGAGGAGGAAGAGAAATTGGGTAAGTTGAGATATTCAATCAATTTGAGTCTGTAGTCAGAAAGTTCAGTAAGGAGAGGACAATTCCAGTGGAAGAGGACATTCAGATGGAAGAAGACATGGATGGATGAAGAGGATTCATGTTTCAGGATTTATGAACTTTGTACTAAGACTGATAAACTTGTGAATTGAACTGAAAAAAAAAAACTATTTTCAAGGATTTTCCTAAAGAAAGGGATTAATCATGGACAATTTGGATTAAGTGGTTTGAAAATATTTTGGGTAATGGAAATAGTATCACTACATACTCATATGCATCCAACATTGCACATAATATTATCAAGAACTTTGATGGAGAAAAGGGAAAAGGAGAAAAGCAGAAGAGGAGAAATAGAGATGAGAGGAAGTCCTCTGAAGGAGACTTCATGGAAGGGAAGGGAATCTGAAGGAGATCTGAAGTTTTGGTAGGTATCATACATCCAACAGTAACATGTTGCAGCACAATATAGCAAAGGAACAACATAACAAATCAGATATATGCAACACAATCATGTTAGGATACATTGTATTCCTTGTGGAATAAAGCAATGTATAAATACTAAGAATATTAGAATTAGCTATAGGAAAAGTGAATACTAACAAAGATTAGCTGTTATTTAGGTAGAGTTAGCTAGACTAATATACTAATACCATAGAGATAGTTTAGAATAGTTTAGTGAAATAGGTATAGATTAGATTAGAGTACTGAATAAGATAAGATAAGGTACTAATGTACATTACAGTGCAAATACAACAAACAACAAAATTGCATTACATGAAGAACATATAACATACTAAAAGATCACATATCACAAAATGATGTAAATACATGTGTAAATGAGTGTAAATAGTATGTTCATATTGTAAATTGTATTAGATTGTAAGTATTGTATATATATAAATGGTGTACATATGTATATTTGATATGTATATATTATGTATACATATATGTATATATTTGTCATTCATGTATATATTGTGTATATTGCGTGTATTATATGTATATATGTATAAATGTAAACTCTTTGAATAATTTGATATTGAATTGCAAACACTTAAATGTAATTTGCATGAGTGAGTTTAATGTTTTGTTAAACTTTTTTTTTTATGTTTTTTTTTTTAATTTTAAAACCTTAACTTCTGTGTATTGACTTATAGGTGGAAGAGTGGTAAGGGTAGGCAATGGGGGTCAAGTGACTTGCCCAGGGTCACACAGCTTGGAAGTGTCTGAGGCCGGTTTTGAACCTAGGACCTCCCATCTCTAGGCCTGGCTCTCTATCTACTGAGCTACCCAGCTGCCCCCTGTTAATCTTTTGATGTAAAAACTTATGTAGTTGTGTTAAAATGTATTTTCCAAAAATTATTTGCATTTATTAGTTAGTAGAATATTTCTGTATTAGAATAGCAGTTGTGTTTGATGTTCATTTTGAATTTTGTGTTGATGTTTTAATTTTGCTGTTGATTATTGATGCAAATTTTGTTTTACTACTTGATATTCTGTACTTTGAACTATGTAACTGTTCAATGTATTTATCCCTTTACCTTTCCTTGTTAAAACCCCTAGCTTAGGGTAGAATAAGGTTGTGTTAGATAAGATAGAGTTAGTGTACTTTGTTATTTTGGGTTACAATTTTAAGTTAGCCCATAGTGCACAAATTCCAAAATACTGTATGGAACATATTTTGGTTTTGTGCAAAGGGGAGGGGAACTGTAATAAGGAATAAGTCAAGGTAGATAAATGTAGAAATTAGAAAAGTATATTAGAAAATGCAAGCTTGAGTTGAACATTCTAAGGGCTTTTGGAATGTGGCAGAAAGAGCACAGAGCTTTTGAACTCTGGGACAGTTGGGAGGTTTGCCACTGGTAGAGGAGTTTGTGCCCAATCTCACTGAGGAAACCCCATTTGGACTGTGTTATAAAATATGGTGCTAATGAAATGGTTTGAATGAAAAACTGGTGCTGCTGATAATAGTCAGGAAGCTATATGGGCCAGTAATTAACTAGAACACCTGGGTAATGTACAAAGAATGGCAAATACCCTAAGTCAGACTCAGCTAAGGTATAACACATTTTAATCAGGGACAAACTAAGGTAAAGGATGGGAATAGGGTTTTTCTATACTAACAGACTAAGGGCAAACCACAGGGTCAAGGGAAAGGGACTTAACTACACTCTTCTAAGATCTAAGCAAGACAGGGCCCAAAGAAAGCAGTACTGGAGTCAAAAGGGGAAAGTTCCTCCCAACCTGGTTCCAGCTTAGCTAAGGACCTGAGGATGGCTTTACTTGGGATTTCACAGCTAATCCAGGGATGGTTTCAGGATGCCAGGAATCAACTCCACCAGAACAGATGATCCAAGGTATCCAGGTAGGGAGAGAAAGTTTGCAATGTTGTCCACCAGATCACAAACCACTCCCTACTCGGTGCTGCTCTGCAGGTCTGATGTCCTCTGCTGTAAGCCTTCACCATTCTCCAGGATCCCAGGGAATCCGGGTGCAACTCCACAAGCTCTGAGGTCTCCCAAGGAATCAGTTATTACTTGTCCCAACCACCATGGAGTCCTTCTCAGAGAGTCCAAGCCACTTCCTGCTTCCCCATTCCAAGTGGAATTCTCCAGCCCTTCCTGCTAGGTCCACATTATATATAAACTAATACCTAAATAATCCTCACAACACTTGCTATGATCTAATCCTGCCTGAGCTAAAAACTAATTCCCATGATCCACCACCCACCTCCCAGTTCTCAAGGGGTAGCTGGGAAGATAAGAAGTGAAAGACCAAGTCCCAGGTTTGCGGGGTCTTATATAGCCTGGTTCTAACTGCCAGATGGCACCTGCCCACT
>NW_025344426.1:0-3970 GCF_016433145.1 Gracilinanus agilis
GTACTGGTCAATCTAATAAGAAAAAGGAAAGAAGAAAAACAAATTGACAGTATTAAAGATGAAAAGGGAGACCTCACCTCTAATGAAGGGGAAATCAAGGCAATCATTAAGAACTATTTTTCCCAATTATAGGGCAACAAATATAACAATGTAGGAAATATGGATGAATATTTACAAAAATATAAATTGCCTAGATTAACAGCAGAAGAAATAGAATACATCAATAATCCCATATCAGAATTAGAAATTGAACAAGCCATCAAAGAACTCCCTAAGAAAAAATCACCAGGACCTTATGGATTCACATTCAGACATTCAAAGAGCAACTAATCCCAATACTATACAAATTATTTGATATGATAAGCAAAGAAGGAGTCCTACCAAATTCCTTCTATGACACTAATATGGTACTGATCCCAAAGCCAGGGAGATCAAAAACAGAGAAAGAAAACTACAGACCAATCTCCCTAATGAACATAGATGCAAAAATCTTAAATAGAATATTAGCAAAGAGACTCCAGCAAGTAATTAAGAAGATCATCCACCATGATCAGGTGGGATTTATATCAGGAATGCAAGGTTGGTTCAACATTAGGAAAACCATCCACATAATTGACCATATCAATAGTCTAACCAGCGAAAATCACATGATTATCTCAATAGATGCTGAAAAAGCCTTTGACAAAATAGAGCATCCATTCCTATTGAAAACACTGAAAAGTATAGGATTAGAATGACCCTTCCTAAAAATAATAAACAGTATATACCTAAAACCATCAACAAGCATTATATGCAATGGCAATAAATTAGAAGCCTTCCCAATAAGATCAGGAGTGAAACAAGGATGCCCTTTATCACCTCTATTATTCAACATAGTACTAGAAACACTAGCAATAGCAATTAGAGAAGAAAAAGAAATTGAAGGTATCAAATTAGGCAAGGAGGAGACTAAGCTATCACTCTTTGTAGATGATATGATGGTATACTTAAAAAATCCTAGAAAATCAACTAAGAAGCTGGTAAAAATAATCAACAACTTTAGCAAAGTTGGAGGACACAAAATAAATGCACATAAATCATCAGCATTTCTATATATTTCCAACACATTAGAGCAGCAAGAGGTAGAAAGAGAAACACCATTTAAAATCACCCTAGAGAATATAAAATACTTGGAAATCTATCTACCAAAACAAACACAGCAATTATATGAAAACAACTACAAAACACTTTCCAAACAAAACTGGAGCTCAACAATTGGAAAGCCATTAAGTGTTCATGGGTAGGACGAGCTAACATAATAAAAATGAACATTCTACCCAAATTAATTTACCTATTTAGCGCCATGTCTATCAAATTAAAAAAAACTTCTTTACTGAATTAGGAAAAACTTTAACAAATTTCATTTGGAATAACAAAAGATCAAGAATATCAAGGGAAATAATGAAAAAAATGTGAAGTTAGGGGGCCTAGCAGAACCAGATATTAAACTATACTATAAAGCAACAGTAATCAAAACAATATAGTACTGGCTATGAGATAGAAGGGAGGATCAGTGGAATAGATTTGGGGTTAATGACGTCAGCAAGACAGTGTATGATAAACCCAAAGAGCCCAACTTTTGAGACATAAATCCAGTATTTGACACAAATGTTGGGAAATTTGGAAAACTATATGGGGGAGATTAGGTTTAGATCAACATCCCGCACCCTACATGAAGATAAATTCATAATGGGTGAATGACTTGAATATAAAGAGGGAAACTATAAATAAGTTAAGTGAACACAAAATAGTATAACTGTCAGATCTCTGGGAAAGGAAAGATTTTAAAACCAAGCAAGAGCTAGAGAGAATTACAAAATGTAAATTAAATGGTTTTTATTATATTAAACTAAAAAGCTTTTCTACAAACAAAAACAGTGTAGTCAAAATCAGAAGGGAAACAACAAATTGGGAAAAATATTCATAACAAAAAAGTTATTTGGTGCTCATGGCTGGGTCAAGCCAATATCATAAAAATGGAAATATTTCCAGAGTTAACTTACAAATAGAATCCTATAGCAATGACACAATCAAAAGGATACATTACAGAACTCTTTAAAATAACAACAAAACTCACATGGGAAAAAGCTTAATATATCAAGGAAAATGATGAAAAAAGAATACAGGATATGTATTATGTGTTCAGAAGTCAAACAATACTATTAAGAAGCAGTCATCAAAACATAAAGGACTGGTTAAAAAAGAGAGAAACAAATCAATGCAAAAGACCAGGCATGGGAGAACCAGCATCAATGAGACTTCATATCCTATGTTTGATTAATCTGAACACATATATTAATTAAGAATGAAATTTTTTATTAAAAATGCATTAGACAGTAAAAGATTGAAAATTAGGCTTAGATCAGTAGCTTACATTCTAATCCAAAATAATTTCTAAATGTAGATGAGGCCTTAATATTAAGAATTATACCATTAACCAAATGAGAAAAATATTCAAAATATCTGCCTTTCACAACTATGGGTAGAAGCTGAATATTAATAGACTGCATACACCAGGACATTGTTTCTCCTGTCAAACAATTTATAGCTTAATCACATCTTCTTCAAGGCATAGATTGTCAGTTCCAGACTAATGTTAAAAATATTGGGCCAAGCCAAGGAGAAAACTTTCCTAATCCCTGTATCAATGGCAATGATTAGAGAAAAGCTAACATTCTCCCAGATAGTAGACCAAATGACCTGTCACACTACTTCTATTCTAATAATGGGCTCAAAACAGAAGCTACCCCTTTTCAGTGCCAACTGGATGGCCCTGAGTGGCCCTCAGTTGAATGTAGTATTCGTGGGACCCAACCAGGGAAGCTATCTTGCACATACTCTTTTATTGTTGGCATCATCCAAGACAGAAGAAAGAAAGAATGTGCTTAGTACCTACCAGTGGGCACAGAACCCTTCTGCCACGTGAGAAGGAGTCCATTCCTAATATTCCAAACCCCTAGTCTTTTTGATAGAATACAGAGATATATCTTTTCCATGGTGCTACCAAAGGATATTGGCTTCCATTTGGAGGGCAGATTCTTATTCTCTTTCTTAGACACTAAAATGTGACTAAGAGTTACCAATCCTTTGGGTTATACATATATTTATGTTAACTACTAAAAACAGTTATTAAAATGTCCTCTTGAAACAATATATCCCCTTATCCAGTACTCAGTGTCATCCAGTGCAAAATATGCATAATTGAAATGCCTCAGGTTAACCAGACCTTGAAATGACTGAATGAATTCACAAATTGATTACTCACAACAGATGAAAGATTGTAGTTTGGTGCCAGCTACTATATAATTGTGGGGAAGTAGATGCTATGCCCTTATCCTTCTTACCAATACTTACTTAGAAGAGACAGATACACGTACAATGGCAAAGCCTCATTAATAATTTCCCCAAAAGCAAGATATATTATGCTATATAGACTCTCTAAAAGTCTCTTTTGCATGATTTGATATTTTAGACTTAAAGTCTTCCAAGCGTGGTTTCATCTAAAATCTTCCTATACATTCTTTAAAAAGGAATCTGATATTTTTTCTTAAGACATATATGTTACATATCACAGATATGATATGTGATGTTGTCATGTGATGTTATTTTAAATTATGTTACATTATATTACATTATAGTATATTTTTATATTCCCTGCTGATCTGAACTTTAATACTCTTTCTTCTCTAGTTTTTCAAAAGAATCCTTTCTCTTGCTTTGCCTTCTACCAAAGATCTCTTTCCCTATGTCTTCTGTTAGACTATCCATCAGATTACAATTTCTAAATGGCAACTATACAAAAACTAACCGTAAAATTCTCACAAGCAATGCAGAAAAATTGTAATATCAAATGCATTCCTTTGAGACACTAATAGACTAAAATCACATGCAATAAAGGACTGCAGAAAGATTAAAATTTCATTAGAAAATT
>NW_025344427.1:0-1136 GCF_016433145.1 Gracilinanus agilis
TAGACAATATAAAATACTTAGGAATCTATCTACCAAAACAAACACAGCAATTATATGAAAACAACTACAAAACATTTTCCAAACAAATAAAACTAGATATAAACAATTGGAAAACATTAATTGTTCATGGGTAGGATGAGCTTACATAATAAAAATGACCATTCTACCCAAGTTAATTTACCTATTTAGCACCATACCTATCAAAACTTCCAAAAAACTTCTTACTGAATTAGGAAAAACTATAACAAAGTTCATTTGGAATAACAAAAGATCAAGAATATCAAGGGAAATAATGGGAAAAAAATGTGAAGGAAGGGGGCCTAGCAGTACCAGATATTAAACTATCCTATAAAGCAGCAGTCATCAAAACAGTAGGGTACTGGCTAAAAGACAGAAGGGAGGATCAGTGGAATAGACTTGGGGTAAATGACATCAGTAAGACAGTGTATGATAAACCCAAAGAGCCCAACTTTTTGGACATGAATCCACTATTTGACAAAAACTGCTGGGAAATTTGGAAAACAATATGGGAGAGATTAGCTTTAGATCAACATCTCACACCCTACACCAAGATAAATTCAGAATGGGTGAACGACTTGAATATAAAGAGGGAAACTATAAATAAGTTAAGTGAACATAGAGTAGTTTGCTTGTCAGATCTCTGGGAAAGGAAAGATTTTAAAACCAAGCAAGAGTTTGAGAACAAAATGTAAATTAAATAGTTTTGATTATATTAAACTAAAAAGCTTTTGGACAAACAAAAACAATGGAGCCAAAATCAGAAGGGAAACAACAAATTGGGAAAAAACATTTATAACAAAAAACTCTGATGGGGTCTAATTACTCAAATATACAAGGAGTTAAATCAATTGTATAAAAAATCAAGCCATTCCCCAATTGAAAAATGGGCAAGAGACATGAATAGGCAATTTTCAGGTAAAGAAATCAAAAGTATCAATAAGCACATGAGAAAGTGTTCTAAATCTCTAGTAATTAGAGAAATACAAATCAAAACAACTCTGAGGTATCACCTCACACCTAGCAGATTGGCTAAAATGATAGCAGGGGAGAGTAATGAATGCTGGAGGGGATGTGGCAAAATTGGGACATTAATGCATTGCTGGTGGAGTTGTGAA